>NC_088381.1:97037500-97087500 GCF_037993035.2 Macaca fascicularis
AATATTGACTGACAGCTTGAAAGTGCTAATCGAATCATTCCCAATCGTATGTATTCAATATGTTGGCTTTAAAAAAATTGGGAACCCAAATCTTTCATCTAAGATCATTGCTCAATAGACAGACAGATTTTTAACCAGAGCAAATTCAAGTACAGCTTTCAGACCAGTCAAACCCAGGAGACAGGCAGGAGGTCTGCCCTTCCTCAGCCGTTCTTCTGTCTGCATTAGCTGTTCTTGCTCAGGCTCCATCGACCTGTCAGAGCCATCACAGTGATTGACTGCCCCGGCAGATGTGCTGCTATAACAGGTAACTTGATCATCCAGACCCATCTGTCTCTAAGTCCTCTTCAATTCACACTTTGAAAAATATTAGAGGTTGGGAGGGGTTGAATTCTTTGTTAGGATTTTTTAGAAAAGTAGGCTATCTGTATTTCACAAAAGGTTACCCTCTAGTGAGTGAATGGAAATGTATAGCATTTGAGCTTTTTAGTGAGATGAGCTGCTTCCAGGGCATCTTACTATCAACATTTTAAATTGGCCAACAAGATCTGGGAGAATTTGAAAACCTGATTTCCAAAACACAATCTCAAGTTAAGGACCAATTTAAAAGAATAGCCATGATAATAATAGAATGATGTTGCAAAGATAACAGTTTCCGTGTGTGAGTGAGACAGATGGGCTGTCTGTGCATACAGAGGAGGGGAATCTCATGCAATGGGAGCAGTCCCGTGTCTTCCCTTCAGTGCCCATAGCCTGGCAAATGTTGTGACATCATTAAGCTGAACCGCTGATTTCAGATGAGTCTGGAACAAGAATGGGCAGGGGTAACTCAAGCTTCATGCTGAAATGTACTTAACTAATTTACTAGTGTCACTGTTTCTGATAATTACTTTTCACCAAAATATTTTGCTGTGCTTGTGTGCAGAGAATTTCATTCTATAAGTCAACACTGTAAGTGTAGAGCTGCTCAGGATCTATCAACAGCTTCTATTAAGAGAGAATATAACCTTGGTGAGATCAGTGGCTAACATTTCTCTATTTCTCAGTAAAGTCTACTGCCTACTCACTATCAAGGGATGAACATTGGCTGAAAATGACATGGTTCAATATCTATGGGAAAGTAACATACTATAGCAAGCATGACAAGGTAAAATGAATGACAACTAGCAAAAAAAAGTGAACTTTTTTTCAAATGAGACGAACAAAATTATACTAAGTGTGCACATAAATAACGATACCTGCAGAACCCGAAGAAATACATGAGCACAGAGAAATATATGAACAAAGGCAAACTTTCCTTAATAGAACTCATTTGCAATTCTTTCATAGGCTAGCCCTGTGAATGAGAATATGCCAATATTTATACTATTTCTCCAATTCAAAACATTAACAATAAATAAATTTCCCAAAATCTTCTTTCTTGGCTAAAGAAGGTAAATTCTGTTTTGGGCACAGTTTACCACTTTTATCTACTGGTAAGGTCCTTCATGGGAATGAAAGTATTTTTTCTTCAGATAAGAAATAGAAAATAAAACATTTTATTATTTTAAATTAGCAATAACTATTCTTTCATCCTTTTTGTGGCCTGAGAGAGGATCAGATTTGTTATTGATGTTGCTTGAAAAGGCAGAGATGGTTTGAGTAAAGCTATCGAGTGCTTAAAGGAGTTATTTATCATATAAAGATTTGGCTGATTAATTCAGTTCAACTGTGCCCACTCTTCTCTATTCCTACACTTCCAACCCAAAGTGAAAAAACTCACATATCTGAAACACAAATCCACCCAAAATTTAGAAAGAACTGAGAACATGATGGCACAATTAGAAAAAAATATCAACACTGTCTTGACAAAAATTATTTTAAAAAGAGTTCACCATTTTTTTTGTAATTAAAAAGTTAAAGGGGAAATTGTCACTATTTTAGTAGTGTTTGTCATTGTATACTGTGCAATTATTTGCTCTGAAGACCTTATAGATGAAATGGTATTTCTAGACCACACATATCTTCAGTACTTGCATGCCATGGAATCAGATCTGTAAGTATCCTGATATGGAACAAGAGATTCTTTTTTAAACTCTTGCATTTTCATCCACTTCACATCATATAACTCACATTCTTAAAAAACGACTGAAGATTTTCTTATTTCCATGTGGTTCCTGCTTTCTAAATTCTGTTGCTTGTTTTCTCCTTGGAGTTCTAAATGTTGCTTTAACATCTTTAGGTGTGATATAGATAGATTTAGAGTGATGTAGTTAGCAAGCCTCAAGCTGCAGCTTTTAAATACATTTGAAAATCTTCTTTTGGAGGAAAACAAGGCACTCTTATGGGAAAGTTACACTTTATTTTGGAGGTACCTCTTGCAACTTTTCATTCCAAAGGTGCTGAATTTACTATTACTATCAACACGTAGGTAATTAATCTTCCATCACACAACCTTTTTCATGTGCAGCTCATCAAAGCTAGTTTATCCTTTGAACACCTTAAATCCTAAATTTTAAAAAAGAGGGACTAAGGTCTATTTACCAAATCAAATTCAGTTGAATGTTTGAGAAAGTGTCCTTTTACATAAGGTTTATACCATATGATGTGTTGATCTTCTGGAGCACAATTTGCCTCTGTGTTCTCCCATGTAACTATAGGCCTGCATTCATCTCAACCCTGCCCTTGTAACATTTTTTTTCAACTAATTATATCCATAGAAAGAGTTTTGTGTAAATATGGTTTTAGCAGTTTATAACAAGAAAAGTGGCTTTCACTTATTTTAAGTTCAAGTTCTGTATATTCAATTACTGTTAACAAGCACTCCACCTACTGGCTTACGTGATGCCAAGCAAGCAGTCCGTGATTCGAAGCAAATCGGCAGTAGTAAAAGATATTTCCAAGTCTGCGATATGAACGGGACCTCAGCTTTATGATCATCAGTCAGGGTCAAGTGTGACTGAATTGCTGTTCACCAAGATTAGGATGATTCTTGGTATTTGTGTTGGCTAAGTGGCAACCTAATTGTGAAGAAGATTTCCAACATCAGTTTGTCGTATGAGGGTAGGATGGTTCACTGAGAGGTGGATTTTTGCAACCACAACAAAGAAGGGGGAAAATCACATTCCAGAGCATCAAAATACCTTTCATGCATTTTTAGAACAAATAAAAATCAGTACAAGCGTAAGTATAAAAAGTACTTTTGTCCAAAAGAGTTCTTAAATAAAATAGGATATTTATTTTTATAATGAGTTAGAATTATAGATGTTGCATATGGTTATTTCTTGTCCACCAATATGCCATTTTAAAAACTGTAATATTGCAGTAGCAGCAGAAAAATACGTGCTTGAAAAATTTCTTTGACCATTGCTTCCTGCCCTGTGAACTTTTTAGCGTAGTGGTCTTAGTAATGACTAATTATATGACAGACAAAGAGAGATTAGTATTAGGCATTATAGTGAAATCAAAAGAAATTGAACCAGCTCTATTCCACAATGTCAATATAATGTATAAATCATAACCTTCTGCCTACCCCACCCACCACTATCCATCTTGACATCTCTCTTTAAGGACAGCTTACTATGTAATTATTGCCATGGTGCCTATATTATGGTATGTTTGAATGTGGCAATAAACAATATAGCAATTAATGTGAAATAATACAAGAGCAAATCAAGGCACACTGTCTAGATATTGAGGCAAAGCAGCAGGGACATTGAAAATAAAAGCTTAATGGGCTGTGGTATGGAAATGCGTTTCCTAATATTGTCTCAGGGTGTTATTGTGAATAGAACTGAAAAAAAAATGTTGATGGGAAACTGTCTAACTATATAAAAGGTTCCTTGGGGTCAACTGTATTTTATCTCCAACTTTCCTGCTTCTCCAGGATTAGTGAAGAATAATCATACACTTTCAATAGCATGGGAAGGTCTCCTGACTCCAGAAACTCTTGTAGTTTGCAGCTAAACCAGGATACAATATGGCACTAAGTAATAGAACCTATTCTGGGTTGATGAATGCTTGTGCACTGATGCTGGAATAGCTTTATAACTGCTTTAGTAAGAGCCCAGTAAAACTGCATCCCAGATGCATGAATTTCTCTTTTGGCTTTGCAAAGGAAGTGTTCACAGTTAGGGGGGATAAATCAGTTCCATTAAGCATTTACCCTGCAAAACAGAGATTGAGGAATCTTAGCACATGACGACACAACAAAATTTACCTGACCCTTCCAAGCTAAGGAAAACAAGACAGAAGGTCCTCTCGAGAGGCTGTATCATATATATGTTCTAAGCCTGTGCTGCCCATATGTTCAATAGGACTGTTGAATCTCAAAGTTATAATAATTTGCAACGAGGTGCCAGAACCAATTATTAAATATCATATGATCCAACAGAGATGAAATAAAAATATACAGGGTCGATTTTACTGGCTTTGACTATTATAAGGCATTTAAAGTACTTTGAATTTACAGTTTAACTTGAGGGTTGTATTAACGACATCCTTATGCTAGAATTTTGTTCCCAGCTGAATATGATAAGCTCAATGCAGATGGCATACTTTTCCAAGGACAAAGGGAGTCTTGGCCTTATCCTTTCTTTTTGATTTGTATATCAACTCAGGAAAAGGAGATATGCTATTATGATATCTTCCACTAATGTAAACCTTTATTCAAAAGCGCAAATGACAGCCAAAAGTACAATTCAAGTGAGAAAAAAGGTAGTGTGTGATAGTATCACAGAATGATACAATCTCAGCCAAATCGCTGCCTATAGTGTAGAAAAAGGAGACTCTTAGTCTTCAGTGTAAACAGTCATAATTTATTTACCATGACATCTCTAAAACACGAATGAATAAATGTTTTAAATACTGGTTCTGGTCTCAAAGCCAAGGCCAGTTCTTTCTCCCTGATCGCTGTGAATCTACCCTCAGCGAAATAAGAGATGTGGATTGGTGGTTTGCCACGAGTAAAGTGAGGTGCTCAGAAAACGAGGTTTGTTCTGCTACTATTATTTCAAAAGCACGAGTGAGGCGTTCAGTCATGTCTCCAGAATCAAAACAAGATTGTTCTACCTTAGTAACATGTTGCTGGAATGAAACCACCTCTTTGAATGGATTTTCTTGAGAATCAAAGTTGAAAGGCAAGCTTTCTCTCCATTCCGAGCATAGTGTGTCTGTTGAGGCCTCGGGATGATCAGTTTAGGAGATTAAAGGCTGTCTTCCCTTGGTCAGGGGAGCACTGCAAGCACAGGACCGTGTTTGTCTATGTATGTTTACAGCACCTGTCAGTCGATACATGAGAAACAAGAAGAGTAATGTAAACTGATCCCCCCATTGTTGAATATTTAATGCAGTCCACTAGAAAGAAAAGCACAAACATTCTACTTTTCCAATGCTTGTCTTCCATGCCCTCTTCTAATATTCTCTTGGGAGAGGTGGGTTTCGATCCTGGTCAGGGCAAGTACCCATTTATTTCAGAATCCTCGCTTTCTTGTCTCGGCTTCCTTCCTGTCTCCTAAAATGAAATTTATTTTATTTTAGCCACCTCTGAGCATACTTGTGTGTATATTTTCAGGAAAATTGGATTTTCCATATAGATTTTTAAATCGGTTTTCAGATCAAGTTCAGAAATATGTAAATTGTTGTGTTGTTGGACCAGGCAGGAGTAGAACATATCCCTCAGATGAAGAGCACCCAATACTATAAAGTGATCTTAAATGAGAAAACTAGTGTGTAAGTCAATTAAAATGACCAATAATGGGAAAACAAGTGCCCATTCCAAGAGCAATTGTAAGACATTTAACCCAAGGAAAGTTGCATTATACATTTTTATTAAATTGAGACTGTATTCACACTTATTGTGGTTTGAAATGTGAACCAATATTTTCTATCTTTGGTTTCCTTGCTTTAAGATCTCTTAATGTGCATAAGATGTAATTCATAATATCATATGACTGTTTTAAGTTTGCAAGTTACTGTCTCGAAAGTTATAATTTAATTTAAATGGACAAATGCCCATTAAACTATTATGCTCTCTCATAAAATCGTATCTGACCTGAGATTAATGTAACAAGACTCTGCAATTCCTAAGACTCTTGATTCTTTGTCATTTTAGCCTTATTTACAATGCAACACAGTCAATTTTAAAGAGCACTATCATTTAGCACAATATAAAGTATTAGCTTTCAAAGATGTATTCAAATCCTATTTAAAGCTTAGATCTGCTGTTTTTCAATAATCTTTATAATAAGGAAAAGAGAAAAAGATTAAGGTCCTAGTAAAAATAAATACACTTATGCCTACTCCAATCCTTCCTGAAAGGCATACAAAATTATATTATTAACTCTTAAAATAATTTGTAGATAATCTGCAAATATAGATCTTGGGAGAGAGAAAGAAGAAAACTTATGTAAATCTAAAATGCGTAATAGGATCTGTAGAAACGAACTCCAGCCACTTTCCAAATGGAGGTCTTCACATTGAGAGTGAGGATAGTGCCACGTACAAATAAGAAAAAAACAAAAATAACAGAAGAAAAACAAAAGGAAATGTAATAAAACTCTTGTCTGAACAATTACACTACTCTCACTGGGGAAGTGTTACAATCTAAAGTGGCAACTTGGAAACTCCAACATATCTATATGCTAATTTCCTAGCATCTGATTGTATTCCAGTTTTGATCTGGGCCACCCTGAAGGGTCTGATTTCCTTTCAAGCTATCAGTTTCATTCCTCCTAGCAGGTAATCCCCATGAACAAAAAGATTAATAAGTATAAAAAGGATTGGGATAAAACATAATAGAATTTCATGGAATTCCGCCATTTTGTGCCATTATATTTTGTTAATGTTAACAGTAGGTTTTGTATATTCAATACTTAACCCATGACAGACACAATGCTAAATGCTTTTAGGACATTATCTCATTGTATTCTCTCAGAAACCTTCAAGTATATATATAGCTTGTTTGTTTGTTTTTTAGATGGAGTCTCGCTTTGTCACCAGGCTGGAGTGCAGTGGTATGATCTTGGTTCACTGCAACCTCCTCCATCCAAGTTCAAGTGATTCTCCTGCCTCACCCTCCCAAGTAGCTGACACTACAAGCATGCGACACCATGCCCAGCTAATTTTTGTATTTTTAGTAGAGACAGGGTTTCACCATGTTGGCCAGGATGGTCTCTATCTCTTGACCTCCTTATCCACCCGCCTCCCAAAGTCCTGGGATTACAGGCATCAGCCACCATGCCCGGCCCCTGCAAGATATTTTTGTCTGTTTCTCAAATGAGGTAGTTGAGTCATAGGAAGACTCAGTGAGTTGCTATAGGTCATAGAACTAGTAGTGGCTTAGAGATTCCTGCATAAATATGCCTAACTCCCAGGTTCATACTAAAATCTCTGTTCTGTTCCTTCTCTAAATTTCAGTCCTCAGGAATTAGCCATTTAGCGTTGAAATTGGAAATTCCACATAATGATGCAGGCACATGATTTACTTCCCAGCAACGGGAATGAAGTCACAATAGGACAACTTTTAAGTTTTGAGGATAAAATGAACTAGTGTCAGTATAGCATGTAACATATAGAAGGGGTTCAAATGTGTTGCACATTATTATAATTATCATTGTTAGTAACGAAGCCTCACAAAATGACATGGGCTTCAATTTTATAGTACATATAATGAAACCAGCTCAAGGGAAACATACCAGGAGAGGGAAAAAAAAGTTTAATGATGTTACCCCAAGCAGTTCCTTTCATTTTGACTTCCATAGTTTCATCTTCGAGCTCAAGAGGACCATGTGATGTGACTCATCATGGTTGAACTGATTGTGTAGTTGGGAGAACAGAGAGCAATACTTCCTTTTTGCTTCTACCAATAGTACACTCAAAGAGATGGAATTTGAAGCGTCATCTTTTAAATGAAACATTAAATTCAAGGATGACAAGGACTTATAATCCACTAAGGTTTTCTTTAACAGATTATAGTTTGTCTCAGTGTTTGTGCTTTATTTAAATGAACCATCAAAAAATTCTCTGTTTCTATTTCTCTCTGTGTGTGTCTCATCACTACTACAAAGAATATGTGTATGTGATTTTTTAAAAAAATTACGTCTATGATAAAATGACTAACATTTTATTAAAATAATGGTAGAAATGACTGCCTAACATGGGTAAAGCAGAAGAGAATGAGATATTTCTACATTTTGGTAAAAGGGAAATTTCGATCCTGAATGTAACAAGTGATACAGAAACATAAACTTTTATTATAAATCATGTACTATAGTGATTTGGTAAGGTAAGGAGATGAGATGAATGATAGAAAAGTTGTAGAAAAGGAAATTTGTTGTTCTTATTTCAAAAGTTGATTAGGTAAGCAGTTATGAAAAAATTAATTGTAGTAGTAGAGTATTTCTAGGCTGTAAAGAATGAATTGATTCATGAGTGCCACCCCCTAGGAATGATAGGTTGTGTGTTCAGTGATCACAGAGTACACTGATTCACTGAAGGAAGACACTGTCATATGTGAGGTCATTGCAGACCTTTCTCAGTAACAGAAACATAATAGGTTCTGTACGTGATTAACAGTTTTCTATAATTTCAATACACAGATATTTTTAAAGATGATTGAATTAATACAAGCATTTTAGCAAATACAATTTAGATTTCCAAAATATGTGTAATGATATTTTTGAAGTTTAAAATGTTTAGAAGAATCTTAGTCTAAGTGATAAATGTCATCCCTAACTGAACAAATTAAACATTTGTGGCATAAAAAAATTTAAGATTAGAAGTTACAAAGTTCAGATGAACAATTTGTTTCTGTGCAAGACCAAATGAAGGCACATGCTTCATTACTGTATGTACTAAAAATTCAAATTACCTAATATTTCTGAGAGCAATTATTTATGTCAGTGACAGAACATTAACCAAGAATTTTGTTCTGATAAAATTTATACCAGATTGCCATTTTTTCAAAATTGAAGATATTATTAAAATGATTTTTCACATCAATTTCCCTCCCCCTCTTAACCAAAAAGTTACAAACAATATAACCAAGAAATCACACTTGGATCATGGTCTGTGTTGGACTATCCCAATGTTTTCTGTGCCTTGATCTGTATAAGTTATCAATAACTAAAATGATTTGTTTGGAATTAAGAATTCGCTTAATTGTCAGTAAATTTTTAAACTTAATGATTGCAAAATACTAAGAAAATGCTAAATACAGTGATAAATTGATACATACACTGCTTCTTAGGAGATTGATTCTTTTAACTCTGTGTGTGCCCATCAAGATTGTATGATTTCTTAGACCTCTATTAATTGAGTGCACAAATAAGAATATGCAACTAATAGTTGGCCTAGCTGTTGAAAAGTCGGTTGAAAAGTGAAAAATTCAAACAATTATCTCATCTCTATATCTGTATCTATATCTCTCTAGACCTGATGTTTGGGACACATAGAAACAATTTTAGCTACTTTTTTCTTCTGTGTTGCCAGTGGCCAATTAGGCCAATGCTAATTTAATCAATTCAGAATATTTTGCAGAGCTTTAGGGTAAGTAGAGTAATAAATTGTGAATAAGTTTTTAAAATACAGGAGCTGGGTAGTCATGAAAATTTAGACCATATATTTTTGCCATACTAAAACTCATTTGGTTTAAAACTATGTCCTACATTTCTAAAAATAGAAAAACTTACAATCTTTTAAGGAGATATTGCATTATATAAGGCTTTTAGTTAACTTTACATTGACAAATAAACTTATTGTCAATATACTTTAAAGAAAAAGTTAAGTCAATATTATGTCTTCCATGCAAGTCCATATATGCTTATTTATTATGAGAACTAACCAATATGTATGTATACACTGGTACCTGGCTTAAAGTCTGCCATTTAGCTGAGACTCAATATAAATTTGCTGAATTAATGAGTAAATACATATAATTATATAACTACATGTACACACATTTCTTAAATTTATAATTAATGTTTAGATACTCATCATGGACACATATCCAGGGAGCCAAACTAAAGTTTTTGACATTAACAATCTCATACATTGTTAAATAATTATGGTCTGCTGGAAAATAAAGAATAAGCATAATTATTTCTCATTTTAAATAATTAATTTGATTGACAAAATGATACTATATGGATCTTTGTCCAGAGAGCCAACATAGGTAGCATTCTATTTGTAAAAAAAAAAAGAGAGAGAAAGAAAGAAAAAAGTTGTAACCTATTCCTACTCCTAGTCCTTAACCTAGTGGATCCATTCATCTTACTGTTACTTTGGTTACATAAAAGGTAATCAACATATTTTAATTTCAAAGACTGGGTTCCCTGAAAAAAATTAAAATATCATTTTCAATGCCATTTAATTTATGAGATTTGACTGCCCAGCTATTCTACAGTTGTGTTTTGTTTGTATTCAATAGACTGAATGTTGTGTTTCATTTTCAACAGACGTGACTTTCAGTGCACTGGAGAGCAATTTATGCATTTGGCTTAGAATTTTAAATGAATATACCCTCTAATGATTTGCCCAATATAAGTGGTCACTTTGAAAAGTAGTCCTGAAAGCAAGAAAAATTACTTAAAGGATCAGTTACATCTAAAATGATGAAATCAATAACAATATTTTCTCTGTGATTCTTTCTCTCTGATAAGCAAAATCGTCACTTAAAAGCCACATTAAAATTTAATCACAATCTGTGTGCTTTAGTAATTGATAATTTCTGGACAGCTGTCTTCTGTTTTGTTTAAGTCTTGTGTTCCTTGTGTTTAAGTTATGCCTTTTAATAACTGAATTAAGTATGTTTGGTTTTAAAATCAATTATTAAAATATGATCATATTTTATCATCTTCCAATAATGGCTTATAGTTTTATATTCCTTTAAAACAGTGTTAAAACTGGGGTGAAAACCTCATGAGTGGTTAAACTACTAGAAGCTTATGTAAATTATACAATCATGTTTTGACCTTAATATTTTTTTTTCAAATTAAATGTGAATAGATAACAATTTGCATTAATGATCTTAAAATAAGTACTTTAGTTTTAGACTGCGAGCTAGAATCTTCTCTAACTCAGCTTTCTTTAACTTGTGCCTAGAATTTTGTATGCCATATATTGAATAATAAAAACATATGTGTCGAACGATTTCCTAAAGAATTCTTAAAAATATTTTCTTAGATACTTAAAAATTCTTAAATTAACTCTAAGAACGATCTCAGCCATGGCAATTGAATGTATATGACATCCTCTATATTTAAAGGGATAGATGATCACTTGTTAAGTATCAGTACTTCATCATTTAGCACAGATAATGTAACAGCCAGTTCAGCAATTATTGCTATTCCATAGTTCCTCCCTCTGTGTGTTTCAAAGGAAAGGAATAAAGAAAGATTATCTTTCAAAGTACTTCCTCTGATTACATCCCTACTCTCTAATCACCTAACACAACTGCCCAGACTTGAAGTGATAATGTCATATTTATTATAGAATGACTATTTAAAGGATCAATATATTCGATGTTAAACTATGTATTTAAATTTTGAAGGCTAAAATAGCTGACACCGTGGTCATATTATATTGCCTCGAGGTAAAATATTTTTTATTATGTTATTTTAATGTACTCAACTAAATCAATAAGGTTAACTGCATTTGCCAGGATTAGGACCAATAAAATTTGTATCTATTCAATAGCATAATTTATGTGTTCATATTTACTTTTGTCTTTGCATCAGATGCTAATTAATTAAATACTTCTGCTGAAACTAATAAATAAGTAATAATTAGTTAAACACATTGCAAAAACATAATTTGAAAGAAGCAGATTGAAGTGGCTTGGGAATATAAGTAGCCATATAGTATGTCAATTAAGAGAAAAACTGAAATATTCCAAATATGTCCACAATATGTCCAAATATGTCTGCAATATGTCCAAATATATGCACAATATTGCAAAATTTAAAATAGTGCATATTTTAACATATATAGAAAAAGGAGCATGGACCTTCAGGGTGGTTATCTGAAAAATAAAAAATATATATATTGGCAATGTCAATTCAAAGGTATAATTTACTTGAAATTTAATTTATAAGTCAAAATATGTTCTTTATATAACATACATTTTGATATATATAAATTATGTAAGACGGGAACATTATTCAACCATAAGCGGGTACTTGATTCCCTTAAATAAGATTGCTTGTTTGGGGAGTGAAGGGTATTGGAATAAGCATGTCTTAAAATGCTGTAGCAAGGCCATGTGTTCATATGCCTCATTTTGAACAGAGAAAATGTATCATAAAGCAATGTAAGGCTGTGTGTTAGAAAGCATGCAGCAAATGAAGTTTCGTTTCCCTTGAAAGTAGAATCTCCATAAGTTACTAATGTCAGGGTTGTTGTTATCTTTATTTTCACATCATCATTTTTTTTTTAGTGTTCTATATTCCAGTTTGTTATGTTTAAATGTTCAGGAACTAAAACTGCTTTTACAAAATAACCCTAGAAAACTATAAAAATCACAAATCCTTCCAGGGAATTAATCTGAAGTAAAATCATTTTAACACGCTATTTTTTCTCTCAGTAATTTTCAAAAGCATTTTTTTCTAAGATCAGATTTTGACACTATCCTTTTTTTTTTCACACTATGATGTGACTCCTCCTATTATTAAACTTTATGGTTTGAAAAGTCTTTCTTATTTTACTGCCTCCAACATATTAGGTTACTTTTTTAAGAAAAGGTGAACATATTAGCATTACATAAAATGTTAAAGTGACAAAGAGTTAAACTAGGAATTTTAGATGAATACACTAGCAGTTTGCCATTCTGACAGCAAAAGCCAAGCTAGTGCTTAAAAAAATGCAAGTTTGAAAAATGCAAATGGTGTTATCCAAATATGCAGCCATATGTCCATAATACACACATTTTTTGGGGAAAAATTTGTAAAGATTTCTATCACAGAATTGTATCTCAAAATGGTGGGGGTCTTGTTTTTTATATTGTGTTCCCATGAAGATGGTAAGATATGAAATTATGTTTCAAAATCTTTTAAATATATTAGGATGGAAAAAGAGATTATTTTTAGGTTTTCATGGGAATTCGGCTCTATGTTTTAACATTCCATTTTGAGTAGGTGCTCTACTTTATCTATAATATAGCTAGCAAAATTTTCCAAAATATCCAGATTCTAGTCACAAAATTTTCTGTTCAGACAAGTAAAGTTTAAAACATAGTCTCTTTGAACAACAAGTTAACAGTCCTTGGAAGTCGACATCTATGAGTCAAGGAAAAAACATAATTAGTTTGAATAATGCTGAGCTGTGAAATTTGGATAACCTTTAAGAACTTTGCTCTGTTGATCACAGCATCAATAACAATAGGCGAATGGAAGCCAAAGGCAAGTGGTGAAACCTCCAACAGGAAAATATCAATTAATCTTTTTCAATAGAGTCGAAGTAGGTGTAATCCTCTCATTAAATAGTTTGAACCTTTTTCCAAGTAAACAAAGAAGGGATAATGAGTGATGCCATCTGACTTGTTTACATGGAGAATCTTCAAGAGGCTTAGGCATAACCTCTCAAGACAGAGGTCTTCTTAGCCACTGGTCACTAATTACCCTCTTTTAAAGATGTTTGTATAAGCAAAGAGACTGTGTTTTTAGACTTAACCTGAGAATGCCATTTAAAGTGCCAATATTTTATACTTAAGCCAATATATTGAGCAGTGTCAAAATATGTGGGATCCTCACAAACCCCCCAAAGAAAAATTATTTCCAATATATATTTGAATAAATATTCATTCTCTTAAAATTCTTACTAAAAGAGCTACTTCTATTATAAGAAATAATTCATGCTTAACGCTAGAGACAGGGTATAACTACTGATTGAACTACAGCACCCTCAGTCCTCCAATTGCTGTGAAATTTCTGGGTTGGAAAGGAGAAGAGAGGACTGGAATTAACATCTGTTGTATCATCTGCCAACCAGTTTGCCCTTGATATTTAAGCAATTTCAGTAAATACGTTCTTCAGTCCACTTGTCACAATGCAAGTGTCATTTAAAAATCACTTGATACTTTCAAGTTGTTGTAGGATATAGGCACCAATAGGTGTTAATTATTGTTACAAGTATTTTTGATGTACCAGGTATATGTCTGTAATGGACCTAAAGGAAGAGAATTTTACCATGATATTTAACAAAGGCCCACATTTCTTACCGTGCTTATTCTTAATATTGGTATCTCCATGAGCTTATATGTGACTGAATATATATTAATAAAATGAGTATCAGTAACTTTAATGTATGCAACGGCATGGTTGTAATTTCTAAAGCAGTCTGTGTAAGAAGTTTGACTTGCTAAATTAATCAGCACAAAAACTTATAATGACGTGGTCAAAATTATAAATAAGGGAAAAGAGATGAAATTCTTAATGTTAACTCCAGTAAAATGGATTTTTTTTTTTTGCTACTAACTCAGTTTCAACAATTTACATTTACAATGCTATTTTGATGCTCTCCTTGGATTCTGCTCTGTGGATTAAAACATGAAAGTGTAAGAGCTTTACATGGAGTTCAATACAAAGAGAAAATGTACGTTTTCATATCTATAATTTGCGATTGCTGTTTTCTTTACATATTAAAACATTATGTATTTTGAAGTAAAATTTTATTACTTCATATAACAAATAAACCATGAGGACATATGATTTATTCAGTTATGAATTCTTATAAACCTATGCTACTCTGAGGATGAAACTTGAAGATGGACAAATTTGGAAGAAAACTGAGAGAAGTCTATGGCTTTGTCAATGGTATCTAGTGTTTTAGTAATATCTAATATTGGAAACAGCATCGGATTTTAGCATCAGAAATTTGATCCTAATGACATTTGAATGTTTTGTATGCCATAGAAAGATTTTAAAAACCACCAATTTTTTAAAAAAATTTGCATATATCTAATTATGTAACAGATAAGTTGCTTAATTGCAATTTTCTTGTCTATAATATAGAGAGATTTTATTAAAACACCTGTAAGAATCCTTTCAAGCTCTGTGATTCTATGAATATGGTACAAATATTAGTACGGGCAAATAAACAAGAATCACTGGTTGTTGTTTATTTTAATGTGTTCCAATAATTTATTTATACTTCATTGATGGAAATTGTGTGTTATTCTAATAAAACTTTAGAAAAATGTATTTGTATGTATAGGCACAAATCTAATAAACATATGTGAATAAATATATGATATACTCTTGTAATTGAAAGTGACTCTGGGAAAAAATAGAATTGCTTTTTAATAGAACATACAGTAGATGTTGTGGCCTTATTTAACAGTGTGGTTAATAGTTAAGAAGAGAATGAATTATTTGTAGTGACACCAAATGCTCGTTGTGTCTAGAAAACCTTAGTCAAAGTTTACTTTTATTATGTTTTGTGTGGTTGATGAAATTCCACAGCATCTAAACACAAAAAACATCATACTTATTAAAATCACACACAAAATATCCTTCTGCCCTTATGCTTGTTTATTTTTCCAAGTTTCTGTTTGTTAGAGATTGTCTATTATTGGAAAATTAATTTAGAGACGCATTTACACCTACACAGTCACCCATTTGATTTCCAGATACTTGTGGAATAGCTCACTGTTGGTTAAATGAGAGGTGTGTTGGCCAATTAGCATACAGTTGGGCTTAGTCAATTTGCATATTTCTGTGTCTATTACTAGAAGCTACTTTCTATGCCACTCAAAACTTTGTAATTTGGTGAGACTTTATAAGCTATAAGCAGTGATTATAACCAAGAAACGCCATTATGCAGCAAATATAAATAAAACTTTTTAAAATTACATTTTTGCTTATTTGTTTCTTAAAAGCATATCTGACCTCAAAGAATATCATTAACTTTGTCTATCTGCTTTTAAATATATATTCCCAAATCATATTTGATTTATATAAAACAGAGAAGGTATTCAGTATATTTGTTACACGATTGAATGAAGAAATTATGAGTTTTAAACGCACATATTTGACTTTGCCAGGTTAGAATGTTTTGTAATTGTTAGCATGATCTGACAACTAAGCAGGAGCAATTTTATCTTCTTCCTGTTTATATTATCTGTAATGCAAAAGACAGCTTCACAATCCTCAGAAGAATCTTAGTGCTTGCCAAGTACATTTCCCCCCTGACATTCTTAAATGCAATATTTTCATTTTATATCATGCCATGTGACATAAAACCAAAAAAAAAAAAAAAGTCTACCCTAGTTGCTTAAGCTCTTATTTCTCAGAATATAAAAACGCATTTTATGTATCATTTGTTAATAGGTGAGATTTTACTGGAAAAAGAAGTAGACCATTTACTTTGGGATAGACAATACATTTTTCAAAATACGGCAAGAGTGTCAAAATAGCAGAACACTGTTCATTGATCTGAATAAGATTATTATAAATTGATCTGAATAAGATTATTATAACTTGTTCTCCACCATGACCATGCTCTCACCCAGACTAGTGCTTAGGCTAAACACCAGGCAGCCACTGTGAGTTGCCAATGAGATAGAGAGACTATCAGAATTCCTGGAAGAAGAAAAGGAAGGTTGGTCTGTACACAGAAACAAACTCAGTAATTATCTCAAGAATATTAGCAGAAGCAGAAAATTCGTGCTCTGATTTTGCCACAATCAATACATCTTAGGAAACAAGTCAGAGTTGAAACTCAATAATTACCTTAGCTTCATTAGGTAAAGAAGGGAGAACTAGAACAACCTCTAACCTTCACTTAAGAACAACTTCCCTCATGGGGTCCTTAACTCCTTGCCTTTTTTACAGTAGAGAAAGAAGAAATTTATAGTCTTTCAGCCCCTGCTCTCCTTGCTTTGAGTGAGGGGGACTGAAACACTTAAAGTAAGCAAAGAGAAAGAAAAGTCACAAATGAGTCACTAAGTGGAATAAAATCTGTGCTTTCATCAAAACCTTCTGTGACTCATCGATATTTTTTTCTCCTCCACAATATACCATGGTAAAGTCACTGCCTTAGTCACTCAATCAAGGGAGAATTGCATTTGAGTTCATTTCTAAAAATGAAGTCATAAAATTTCTCTGAGTGAAAAATGATGAACTATATTAACTCAGTTTGCATACATCTCAAACAAGGCAGGGAAGAAACCTGATTTGTAACTGTTGATGTCACTGGAATTCAAAGATGTGTACAATTTCTAAGCTTGTTTTCCATTCCAATTTGGTGAGAGAAAGTATTTTCTTCAATTATGTGGATTTCCAAAATTTTTGAAAATTTTCTTACAAGCACGGTTAGCTAATTCTTGGGATCTGAGTAAATAATGTTGTGATATAACAAAAACCAAAAAATATATAGCAATCACAATGTGTTAGTATTTATAAAAAGCTACACCTGTCCAAATAAGCCATAAAAGCACTTAACGTTTGTCACTGAGTGTCATATAGACCTCATCGATTTCTTTTAATTTAAATTAGAAACTACAAACCTCAGTCAGTATGATGAAGTAGAAAATGTTGTAGATAGATATAGTTAGATACATAGGTAGGTAGATAGGTAGGTGGGCAGATAGATAAATGATATAAAGAGAGAGAGGGAGACAGAGAGAGACACACAGAGAGACAAAGAGAATAGACAGCTATTTCCTTAACTCTAAGGCAAAATTAAAAAACGAAACTGTAAGGCAAAATTAAACAATAAAACCACAAAATATCTGATGAGAGCTCAAAAAATTTGCAAGTTTCTCCATGGCTAGACTTTATTAAGACTCAAATAAGGCTTTAAAGACAAAGTGAAACGATGGTCAGGATAAAATGAGAAGTTGATCTTTAAGTCAGGTAAACTACTCTTCTTAATACACCATTTTGATTTGGATTCAATGCCTATTTGGGATTCTGGAGAAACTAAGTTATTTATTATAAGAAACTGCTTGGACTCTAAAACAGTGACCAAAAATAATAATAATAACACCTATGGCACTGTACATAAAATAGTTACAGCAAATAGAAAAAAATCATATCTTACTGTCTAACTTTAAGTTTATAGATATTTTTAAATAGATATTGTTATATTTGTCTGAGAATATACAAGTGTTATTTTTGTGTGTAATGGTTGTCTTTTGACATCCATTTTGAGAGGTAAAGGCTCACAATTTGTCTGTAAATAGGCCAAATTGCTTAATATAGCTTTGGACGAATGTATTATCGGAGTATCTCTCCAGTGCTTTGTTTAGCTGGGAAATTTTCAGCATGGAGTCGAGAATCCTTGTGCTTTAGAAGTTCATTCTGAAATGTTCATTGCTACTTTTAGGAAGTTCAGTGAATACGACTTTGGCAACTTAATCTCAATAAAGGAAGATCACCTCTTCAAAGTTCAGAAAGTGCCATCATTTTGACCTTTGTCACCTAGCAGGAAATGAAGAGTAGCACCATGCCCTTTCTTCCTCTTTTCCCTGTCCATGTTTCTCAGTTCTTGACCCCTCTGTCTTCCTCTATACAAGAGAAATGACCTTATTTTACTTCTATAATCCTCCAATAAAGGCACTGAACCCAACTTCTTGGGGTTAATTATCTGATCTTCTCTGGTTATCTTCCTACTCAAATCCTTTGTGCTGTTAGAATTTCCATCCAGTTGTTTCATTGCTTGCCCATTTGTTGGACCCTAGCTGGGCAAACTCAGGCTAACAAAGGACACAATCTTTTAGATACTGATATGAAATATGTATAAAATATGAAATATTATGTATGTATGTCTATTTTTAAAAAACATAATCTTTGTTTCAATCTCAATCTAAAACAAGATTTACCATCTCTTTTAACAAAGCCCTCAAGAGAGTCTGTCCAAAAGCTGAACCAAATGATTTTCAGGAGAGATATATTACACACTAAGTTCTCAATTTACTACCTAGGATAATATTATAAAATGCAATAATACATGCACACACAGACACAACATTTAAGCTATGTGTAGTTTAGTTTGAAATGGTGTTTTTATGCAAATTTAAAAGTTAATTGTTATTTTAGATGTATGAAATGTTATAAATTTTTTTAAAAGGCATACATTTATAACACAAATTTGATTTTGCCTTATTTGTGTCAATTTCAATTAGATTTTCTTAAAGGCCCAACATGTTCAAATACTCCTTATCACCACTGCGTTTCTTACCCATTTTTGATACCTAAGATATGTAAAAGAAACAGGTTAAGACTTTATGGTTGCTAGAGTAAGTTAGCCTTACAATTTCCAAGTGAAGCAGAGAATATATATTTACTCAATGCAAAAGAGTTGATATTTAGCTTTATCCATACATATAGGTCTAGTGTTCACCACACTTGTTCTAATCATTAATCACTTTAAAAGTCATATTGCGGCTGGGCATGGTGGTGCACACCTGTAATCCCAGTACTTTGGGAGGCCGAGGCGGGCGGATCACCTGAGGTCAAGAGTTCGAGACCCCATTTCTACTAAAAATACAACAAAATTAGCCAGCATGGTGGCACATGCTTGTAATCGCATTTCTACTAAAAATACAACAAAATCAGCCAGCATGGTGGCACATGCCTGTAATCACAGCTACTCGGTGAGGCTGAGGCAGGAGAATCACTAGAGCCCTGGAGGCGGAGGTTGCAGTGAGCCGAGATTGCGCCGTTGCACTCCATCCTGGGCACCAGGAGTGAAACTCCATCTAAAAAAACAAAGTGATATTGCACAAATAATTTTTCAAGGAAGCAAAGCCATGGAATTTTAAGCTTTCAAGACCAGCCCAGAGGAAAATAATAAATAATAATAATAATAACACTAATAATATAACAAAGAGTCTGTTTCTGATGTATCTTGCATAGGACCCTTTTGAGAAAATGCAACCTTAAATAAAATATGTCCACAGGGAGGGAGGCATAGGGTTCAGGTAACACAAATCAATGGTATTCTAAAATGGAATTTATAACTTCTGTGACTTGTCAATGCAAAATACTAAAAACCTGTAAGCTCCAGACATAAATGCCTTCAGGGTGTGCTTAAGGAAATAGGTCTCTCAGATTTAATACAATTTAATCCCATGAGTACAAATCAACTATCTTTCTCTTATAATTGGTTGTTACGGAAAACTATGAACTCTTCAGTATACTTAAAACTAGAAAATGTTCTTCTTAGTTTATACTTGTTATCAAAAGCGGTGGAAGAACATAGGAAGCTAACTCTGAGAAGCGGATATCTTTAGTAAATATGACTAAGGGATTATGACTTTTGTTGGTCACAGTGGATTGCCAGGATCCAATGATTCAGGCAATTGTTTTTGCTATGATAGTTTGATATAAGGTTATTTTTTTCAGGCGTAATATTTTTTAATGTCAGCCTTTACTAACCAAAGGAAAAGAGTCATGAAAAATGGATGAAGAAATACATTTTAATCTAATGAATCATATCCTAAAAAATGACCCGCAAGTATAGTAGAGACATAATAGATTTCCTAAAGTTAAAATTACTAGTTATTTGCATAATCCCAACATTCGTCTGTTAAAACTATATGTACCCACATATTTTTTGTTTCAAAAAAGAACAGCAGACAAAATAGCCATAGAGTGAAAATTCGTGGATCTGACAAAAATTATATATGATAAAGTCTATTTATGCTGAATAAATCCCAAATTTTCTTTATTCAAAGTTTGAATATAGAGCTGCTTCTTAGTTTTATGCCAACTTTTGAATAAATGAGTCATAAGAAGTAAAGCTATTGGTTGATAACAGAAAATATAATAACAGTAATCACATTTTGACATTTCTATTGCACCTTTCACCTTGATAAAATCTAAGGCAATTAATCTGAAAGTCATTTCTCTATTCAGAATTTTCAAGCCCCATCTAAATCCAGTTATCTTGTAAGTTACCTCGAAGTGTAAGCAGAGCATCCACTGCCCTGCTGGCCTGTCAACCTACATGAATGGCACTTGCTACTAACAGACTTCTGAGACCAGGTGAATGTATATGGACCTTTAAATAATGGCCAATATGTCAAAAAAAGCTAATGCCATTTCATATCCAGTAATGAATCATACAACTTCACTGACATTATATGGCAAGGCTAGGCATGCCCAGCCACTAAGCAGTTAATCTGTCAACCCAACAGAATATTAGTATCTTGAAGTTTTAAGGGCACTTCTACATTGTATAATTTAAATTCCCACCAGGTATAGGAAACAATTTTACAACATTTCTGTCTTATTAACCGACTGTCTTAACATCGTCAGTAGATGGGCAATTCTAAGTGTCAGAAGAATATCTACTCTTGTCTATACGTTTAACCTTAGATGCCTATTTTTTATGTTGCTAAACACATATAAGACTTTCTAAGTATTTAAATTCGATGAATAAAAAATTTAAAAAACTCTACTAAAGGTACTAGAGGTTAAAAATCTCTGGAGTTTTTAATCGAGTTAAAAACACTATTCTAAATGTTAGCATATAGCTCCACAGTACAGTGGTTGCACAAAGGAAGGAATAGCCATTCTACCTGGGTAAAAGAATAGATCAGAAAAGGCTTCATGGACATAATGTTTTATGGAAAAAATGTTGGGCAAAAATAGTATGTAATAAAATTGTATTCACATTATTACCTAAGTTACCTAAAGAAAAAAAATGAATAAAAAATGAAGAAGGCCAATATATTAAACATGGTGCCTCTACAGGCTCAAGTGATGTTTTTGTTTTGTTTTGTTTTGTTTTACATAGTCAGGAGATCATGTAATACTTGATATTCAGGGGGAAAAAGTCACAACAACAATAAAATTTGTGGCACTAGAATAAAACACATTGGGTCTACTTGAGGAAGAAGAGGATTTTTTTCATAATCACCCCTCTCCTACTTTAATTAGCTAGCATCAGAAAACAGAGTACTTTCAAGAGAAGAGGTAAAGAATCCTAAATGGATCTACCACAGAGAAAAACTTCATAATTCTATTAGATAACATTTACTGTGATACAGCTGAGTATATATAGGCTGCTAAACTATAGCATGCAGGCACATAAAACAGTATTTGCGTTAACACACTCTTTATGAAATGAATTTGAAAGACTTTTCTGAGTTGTCCTGAAAAAAAAAAAAAAAAAAAAAAAAAAAGCAGCCTCCCACAGCTGGCTCCTCTATTTTTGGCTTCTCCTATCCCTGTTTTCATGGCAGCTGAGAAATATTAATGTGAGAAATGTATCTTTTATTTTAGTCTTTAGAAAAGAACTCAACAGAAAACCCTGCAACTGCAGCAGTAGAGGATAAGAGTTCCAAGATCACACTGTGGAGGTACATTATTGAAACAACCTGTAGGAAAGGGAACATAATATAAAATAATACATTCCATTTACATATGACATACCCAAAGCTTATGCTGTTTACATATAATGATTAAATAAACATATTTCACCAAAAGTTAATAGGTCCCCTAGGAATAATTACATAAAATAGGTTTGTAATCAATCTCATATAGAGAAAAAGGCACAGTGGAGGAAAAAAGATTTATTTGATCCACCACCATTCGACGGAAAAAAGTGGTGAACAGATCTGTTTGAAGATTAGAGAAACATTTAGCTTTATGAGAAATGTTCCTCCTGACTTTCCTATGATGCATGCATACATATAAAATCAAACGCTTCATGACATTAATCTAGAAAAAAAGTACCTGTCACATTTGATTCAGCAAACTGGCTTTTAAAATAAATACAGAATTTTAGTCCTATATCCAAACCACATTTGAAAGAGTAATGACAAGTTACTTGAGTTTTATTGACCCAATCAGATCATATGGTGAGTCATTTCCAGACATATCGATAAACTCATTGATTCCTCTCATTCTTGTAGTCACTGGACTATAGAAAAAAGGATCAGTAGCCATTTGACCTTCATTGTGTATTAAACAAACACCAGATGGCAAGGATTCATTCAGGAAATCCATTCTTTCTTCTTCATAGTCATGTTCACACTGTTGCTTCCCACTGAGCCTTTATCTGTGTTTGTCATGGTGCCAGAGCTGCCTGCATAGCACCTTTCATGCATCACAGCTTTCAAATCTTGTCCCATTAGTTTCATTTTGTTTCCATCATAAATAATCTTCCACTTTCTCATACACTCTTTCATTATCTAATAATGGGCTGGGTCATTATACAAAGGAGCCAAGTATTAAAGGGTTAGTGAATACAGTTTGTCCACTTGGTTTCTGGCCAGTGTGTGAACTATTTATTAAACAGATGAATTTATGCAACTAAAAAAAAAGAGAGACCTAAGGAATACAAACATCCTCATCCTGCTAACAAGTTTTCAGGAACACTAGACATAAAAATGAGGACATTTTCATCTCAAATTGGAAACTTTAAAGCACTATACCATGAGCATTAATCTAATTCAACCTAATTATTTCAAGAAACACACAAAAGCAAATACGCTATCCACTGAAACATTCCATCACTATTTCTTTCCTTGGCCATTCCCTAGTCTCATTTGGACATCAGCCAGCCATCTAGAAGTGTTGAAATGCTGGTAAGCATTAACAAGCCAAGTGACTCCATTCTAACGGCATTATCCTACGAGTAAATTTCACAGAGTCCAAGAGGGGAGGCTTGTCTTTTTGGACAATGTCGTATACAGACAAAATAAGAAAGCTGGACGTTATGTAAGATTTATTGTCGACACTACAAAGTTTAGTACAAACAAGTAGTACTCTGGTCTCAGCAGAGTGGGTCTTCAGTGTTCATAGGAAGTTAAATGTTGAGCAAATAAAGTATGCTGACAGCTAAAATCAGATTCTGCCCATATTTAAGGAAAAGTTAAGAAGTTTAGAATGCAGCGTGTAGGATGCTGTGAATATGTCAGCACTGAGTTAAGTCATCCCAGACTATTATTCTTACAGGCAGGCCAATTATCAGGGGATAATTAGACTGATAATGAGCATTCTGACTGGTTGAGAGGTTCCTCCAAGGCTAGAGCACCCCCTGCCCTTATAAGGCTGTGCTCTGGGCCAAGAATGGTACGTTATAAATGGGACTTTTAAAATAATATCATATTTTTGAGAAAAACAAGTTTACATTGATTAAAAATAAGGTGTTGAATTCTAAACTTATTTTGAATAATGAAATCCTTGTTTCATACAGCTATTTAGTAAAATACAGTAGAAGTAATTCAGCTACTTTGTTTTTTTGTAGAGCATTTCTATTATATGAAAGTATCTCAACTATATCTAGAAAACTGGAAAAGAATAAAGACCCACTTATGAGCCCATCCCTGAGGTGGTGGCTCACCTGAGGTTCGGAGTTCGAGACCAGCCTAGCCAACATGGTGAAAACCCGTATCTACTAAAAATACAAAAATCAGACAGGAGTGGTGGCATGTCCCTGTAATGCCAGCTACTCGGAAGGCTGAGGCAGGAGAATTGGCTTCAACCCAGAGGCGGAGTTTGCAGTGAGCCGAGATCACACCTCCATTCTCCAGCCTGGGCAACAGAATGAAACTCCATCTAAAATAATAATAATAATAAATTTAAAAAAAACAGAGGCCGGGCACGGTGGCTCACACCTGTAATATCAGCACTTTGGGAGGCTGAGGCCAGCGGATCACGAGGTCAGGAGATCAAGACCATCCTGGATAACATGGTGAAACTCCATCTCTACTAAAAAACAAAAAATTAGCCAGGTGAGGTGGCGGGCGCCTGTAGTCCCAGCTACTCGGGAGGCTGAGGCAGGACAATGAGGTGAACCCGGGAGGCGGAGTTTGCAGTGAGCCGAGATCGCGCCACTACACTGCAGCCTGGGCAACAGAGCGAGACTGGCTCAAAAAAAAAAAAGCCAATTTAAATCTGGAGTTCGAAATACATTTTAATGCAATGTTGTAGCATTTGTATAAGTAATTATTCTATTATGTACTGTTATATGTCAGCAGTACACTCATCATATTAAGCTCTACATATGACAACGTATTTAATTCAGTATTTTCTGCCTGGAATCCTCTTTTCTTCCTTCTTCCAACAGTTAACTTCTACTTAATCTTTGACTCCAGCTCAACTTTCACTTCCTTAGGGACGGTATTTCTTTGACTTCCCTGAGCCAAATTCTTATTATGCACACGTACACACTGTCTTTTCCTAGCCCTTATCGTTGTATGTGATTATTTGATTAATGTGCATCTCTTCCAACCAATAACAACCTCCATAAGGGCAAAGTGATTCCACTTTTGCTTAATATTATATTCCAGAAGAGGATCAGGCACGTAATAGGTGCTTAATAAATAATCATTGAGTGAATGGATAAATGAACAAACTTAAGCATTTTCTGTATTCTTCCAGACTGAAATGTAAAGAAAGAAGAGAAAATGGTTTGTGTATTGCCCTATCAGTAAGAGCACATATAGCTAAGGATGGCATCTGCTTTGATTCCATTACCTCAGTACTTTGCACTTTAATGTCATTGGTCAACCAGCCCGATCCTAGAAGAAAATAACAGATCTGGAATCATGTGAATGATGGTATAGGAAGAAAACAATGAGAAAGCAGGTAAAGAAAAATAAATTGCTTAAAGCTCCCAGTAGAAATTGTTGATAATTGTTTACTGTGTGGAACATTTTCCTTTGGATGGAAGAAACTTCTTCATAGCTTTCAGAATGGCTTCTGGTTTCATATATAGCTACTCAGGTTAGAAAGGCTAGAAACTTTAAAACTACATTAAGAGAAATTCATCATATACTGCTTCATTTCACTGAGTTCAAACTACACAATAAAAATAACCAACCGTTTCCAACCTAAACTATAAGTCACAAACCTTATCTCAAATGGCAACTTAAATCTCTTTTAAACTCTGCTCAGTTTGTTACCAACATTTACAAACCTCGTCATGTGTTTCAGTTTGATCTCAATTGCTAATATGATCTGAAATACCTTGGTTAATGGTGTAGAAATTTCATTTTTTAAATAACTGACAATTTCCTATTGTTTTTATTATATAAATTGGAAATTCAATTGTAAATCCATATGTAAATAAATTATATGTTTCAGTACCTATAAAGTTTTATGTTTTATGGCAATGTATGTTTTAAAAGTCTGAAAAATTAAATTATTTTATTGACCTTTTTTTCTTTCATCAGAATATTATTAAGAAAACTCAGCCATGGCATGTAATTTTTCAACCAATAAACTTTATGTTTTAGAGAAGTTTTAGGTTAGAGGAAAATTGAAAAGAAAGTACAAAGAGTTTTCACACACTATCAACATCCCACACCACAGCAGTACATTTGTTATAATCAATGAACCTAACCTATACTGACACATTATTACCATTCAAAGTTCATAGTTCATGTAAGGGTTTACTCTTGGTGCTGTACATTCTACAGTTTTGACAATATATAAGGACATATATCTACCATTGTAGTACTCTACAATAGTTTCACTGCTCTAAAAATCTTCCATGCTTCGCCTATTTATCCCTATCTCTCCCCTAAACCCTGGCAACCGCTTATATGTTTACTGTTTCCATAGTTTTTCCTTTTCCAGAATGGCATGTAGTTTGAATTATATAGTATGTTAGTCTTTTAAGACTGGCTTCTTTCACTTAGTAATATGTATTTAAGTTTCCTTATGTCTTTTCATGCCATCATAGTTTAGTTTTTTAAGCACTGAGTAATATTCCATTGTCTGAATCTACCACAGTTTATCCATTCACCTAGTAAAGGACATCTTGGTTGCTTCCAAGTTTTGACAATTATGAGTAAAGCTGCAAAAAACATGCATGTGCAGGATTTTGTGTGAAAATAAAGTTAAATTCATTAGGTAAATATCAAGGAGCACCATTGCTGGATTGTACAGCAAGAGTGTGATTTTGTAGGAAACTGCCAAACTGTCTTTCAAAGTTAACTTGAATTCTCATCAGCTATAAATGAGAATTTTGTTGCTCCATATCCTCACTAACCTTTGGTATTGTCAGTGCTTTAAATTTTGGTCATTCTAATAAGTGTATGGTGGTGACTCATTATTGTTTAAATTTGCAGTTCCCAGTGAAATATAATGTCTAACACATTTTCACGTGGTTACTTGCCATCTGCATATCTTCTTTGGTGAGAGTCTGTTCAAGTCTTTTGTCCATTTTTATTCAGGTTGTTTATTTTCTTATTGTTGAGTTTTAAGGGTTCTTAGTATATTTTGGATAACAGATGTTTATCAGATATGTCTTTGGCAAAAATTTTTCTCCAAATCTTTAGTTTGACTTATTCTCTTCACATTGGATTTCACAGAGTAGAAGTTTTGAATTTTACTATTGTAGTTTTGAATTTTACATTTGGGTCTATGATTCATTCTGAGTTAATTTTTGCACAGGATTTAAGATCTATATATAGATTTTTTTTTTTTCTTTTTGCGTGTGCATGTTTAGTTGCTCCACCCCTATTTGTTGAAATGACTATCTTTGCCTAATTGCATTTCCTTTGATCCTTTGTTAAATATTAGTTGACCATGTTAATATGGTTCTATTTCTGGGCTCTGTTGTGTGACATTGATCTATTTGTATATTCTTTCACCAATGCCACACTGTCTTGATTAGTGTAGCTTAATAGCAAGCATTGTGTCATTGGACTGTTCGTTCTCTGACTTTGTTCTTCCCCTTCAATACTGAGTTGGTTATTCTGGGTCTTTTGCCTTTCTATATAAACTTTAAGAACAGTTTGTCAATATCAAAAAAAAAAAAAAACTTGCTGGGATTTTATTGGGATTGTATTGCATCTATAGTTCAGGATGGGATGAACTGACATCGTGACTATATGGAGTATTACTGTCCATGGACATGGACTGTCTCTCTAAATTTTATTTAGATTTTTGTTTGTGTTGTTCATCAGAGTTTTGTAGTTTTTTTCATAGAGATCTTGTATGTATTTTATTAGGTTTATACTTAAGTATTTCATTTTTTAGTGATAACCAAATAGTAATGTGTTTCTAATTACAAATTTCACTTTTAGTTGCTGGTATATGAAAATGACTGACTTTTACGTACTAAACTTATATCGTGCACCCTTGGTAAAATTGTTTGTTAGTTCCAAGAGATTTTTTGTCAATTTTTAAAAATTTTCTACATAGATAATCATGTAATTTGCAAACTAAGAGAGTTTTATTTTTTCTTTCTATATCTGTATACATTTTCTTTTCCTTTCTTTTCTTCTTGTCTTATTGCAGTAATTAGGACTTCCCGTATAATGTTGAAAAGCAGTGGTGAGAGAGAATATCTTGTTTTGTTCCTTATCTAAGTGGGAAAGCCTTGAGTTTCTCACCATTAAGTACTACGTTAGCTGTAGATTTTTCTATTTTTCTTTTTCAGTCAAGAGAGGAAATTCCCTCTATTCCTAGCTTCCCAAGAGTTCTCATCGTGAATGGAAGTTGGATTTTGTCAGATGACTTTTTTGAATTTGTGAATATGATCATGTGATTTTTATTCTTTAACTTGTTGCTGTAATTGATTGCATTAACAGACTTTCAAATGTTGAATGAGCTTTGCATGCTTGGATAAGCCCCAATTGGTCATGGTGCGCAATTCTTCTTAAATATATTGCATTGGATTTGCTAATATATTTTGAGAATTTTTACATCTATGTTCACGAGTGATATTGATTTAAAGTTTTCTTTATTCATAATGTCTTCGTCTGCTTTTGGTATCCAGGCAATGCTGGCCTTATGGAATTAGTTTGTAAGTATTCCCTTTGCTTACACCTTCTGGAAGAAATTGTAGATAATTTGCTTAATTTTTTTCCAAATGTTTGGTAGAATTCAACGTAAACCAACTGTGATTGGTGTTTTCTGTTTTGTAGGAATACTAATTACGGATTCTACTTCTTTAATAGATGTAAGACAATTTATATTGTTTAATTTCCACTGTGTGGACTTTGGCAGGTATATCTTTTAAGGAATTTGTTCATTTTATTTAGTTACCAAATCTGTGGGCATAGAGTTATCCATAATATGACTTGATTACCATTTTAGTAGCAATTGTATCTAAGGTGATGTCTCCTCTTTTATTTCTGATAGTAGTGTTTTGTGTCTTTTCTCTTTTTTTCTGAGGTAACCTGGCTAGAGGTTTATCAATATTATTGATCTTATCAAAGAATCAGCTTTTGGTGTCACTGATTTTCTTCTATCGATTTCCTGTTTGCAATTTGTTGATTACTGCTCTGGTTTTTATTTCCTTTCTCCTGCTTATTTGGATTTAATTTGCTCTTTTATTCCCTAATATTTTAAGATAGAAGCTTAAATAATTGATATTAAATCTTTCTTCTTTTCTGTTATACACATTCTATGCTGTAAACTTTCCTCTATGCTGCTTTTGTTACATCCTACACATTCTAATGAGTTGTATTTTCATTTTAATTTACTTTAAATATTCTTTATTTTGTGACTTTTTTTCTTGGAAGCAATTGTTATTTAGAAATGACTTATTTAATATCCAAATATTTTAGAATTTTCCAGCTTTATTTCTGTAATCTATTTTTAGTTTAATTGCACTGTGGTATCAGAGCAGATACTGCATCATTCCTGTTCTTCAAAATTCGTTATTGTATGTTTTATGGCTCAGAATGTGGTCTATCTTCGTGAATGTTTCATGTATTCTTGAGAACAATTTGTACTCTGTTGTTCAATGAAATAGTCTATAGATATTATTTATGTCCAGTTGATTAATGATGCTACTTAAATTCAACTATATCTTTACTGATTTTCTGCTCAATTGGTTTGTCGATTGATAGATTTATAATAGATATGTGTTAAAATCTCCAACTGTAATAGTGTATTCAACTATTTCTCCTTGCTGTTTTATCTGTTCTTTCTTCACGTGTTTTGACACGTTGTTGCTAGGCACATACACACCAAGGACTGTTATGTTTTCTTGCAGTATTTTCCCTTTTATCCTTATTTCATGCCCCTCTTTATCCCTGATACCTTTCCTTTCTCTAACGTCTGCTTTGTCTAAAATTACTATAGCTATTCTCACTTTCTTTTGAGTATTGTTAGCATGGTATCTTTTTCTCCTTCCATGTACATTAAATAGCTATGCATCTTTATATTTGTGAATATACAATGAATTGGCATCATATATTAGTTCTTGATTTTTGATCCACTTTTACTATCTTAGTCTTTTAATTGATGTATTTAGACTCCTGATTTTTAAAGTAACAATTGATATAGTTTGATTAATATTTACTGTATTTGTTACTGTTTTCTGTGTTTATTGCCTTTGTTCTTATTTTAGTCTTTACACTTTTTCTTTCCTTTGTAGGGTTAATTGAGCATTTTATTTGATTTTAGTTTCTATCCATTCTTAACATATAATTATAATTCGTTTTAGTGGTTGTCCTCAAGTTTACCATAGATATGTATAACTAATCTAAGTCTACTTTCAAATAGCACTGTAAAATACTTGTAAGACAAGTAGCATATGATAAAAATTCTAATTCCTTTCTCCAGTTTTTTCTATTGTTGTTATCATTTATTTCCTTTATACATAAGCATATACAATCAAATATATTACTGCTATTATTATTTTGAGCAAACTGCTATTTGTTAAATTAAGAACGTTAAAAACAAATTTATAAAAAATTTACCTTTACTTATTTTTTTCCCCATGCTTTTTCTTTATGTAGTCCCAAGTTTCTGATGTATATCATACCCCCTCTCTCTGAAGAACTTCTTTTAATTTTTCTTATATGGCACATCTACTAGTCAAAAAAAAAATCCCTCAATGTATTTTTGTTTGAGTTAAGTATTTATTTCTCTTTCATTTTCAAAGAATAATTTCACATGGTCAGAATTCTAGGTTGGTTTATAAAAACATGTCACTCTACTCTCTTACTGCTTGCATTGTTTCTGAGGAAAGGTTGGATGCAATTCTTATCTTTGCTTCTCCATAGGTAAGATGTTTTCTTCTTTTCTGAGTTTTTTTTTTCCTTTATCTTTTATGTCCTGAAGTTTAAATATTATTTATCTAGGTGTAGCTTTTTTTTTTTTTTTGTCTTTTGTTCGGCTTACTGTTCTCTTCGTTTTCTGGATCTGTGGTTTGGTGTTTGGCATTAATTTGGAAAGATTCTCAACCATTATTGCTTCGAAGATTGCTTCTGCTGTTTTTTTTTCTTTCTTTTCCTCTGGTATTAGCATTAAACATATGTTACATCTGTAGTAGTTGTCCCACAGCTCTTGGACATTCTGTTCTTAGGTATTATTTTTTCCAGTCTTTTTTTCTTTGTTTTTTGGAATTGAGGGTTTTTATTATCATCGCCTAAAACTCAGAGATTTTTTTCCCATCAAAGACATGTTTCCATTCAAAGGCATTTTTCATTTCCATTGCAACATTTCTTATCTGTAGCATTTTTATTTTTTTCTTAGAATTTCTATTTCTATGCTTATATCATTCATATCTTCTTTCACATTGTGTACTTTTCCATTTAACCCCCTAGCATATTTATCATAGTTTTTTCTTTTAAAAATTCTTAGTCTGATAATTCTAACACATTCCCATCACATCTGATTCTGATTCTGATACTTTATTCAGATGTTATAAAATGTGTTGTTTTGCCTATTAGTATGCGTTGTAATTTTTTTTTGAAAGGTTAGCATGATGTACTGAGTAAAAGAAATCATGGTTGGCTGGGTGTGGTGGCTCACACCTATAATCCCAGCACTTTGGGAGTCTGGGGCGGTTGGATTACGAGGCCAGGAGATCAAGACCATCCTGGCCAACATGGTGAAACCCCATCACTACTAAAAATGCAAAAAAAAAAAAAATCAGCTGGGTGTGGCGACATGCATCTCTAGTCCCACCTACTTGAGAGACTGAAGCAGGAGAATTACTTGAACCCAGGAGGCGAAGACCACAGTGAGCCAAGATCATGTCATTGCACTCCAGTCTAGTGACAGAGTGAGACTCTGGCCAAAAAAAAAAAAAAAAAAAGAAAAAGAAAGAAGAGAAGAGAAAAGAAAAGAAAAGGAAAGAAATCATGGTAAATATGTCTTTAGTAATATAGTGAAAATCATAAGACTCTATAGTTTCATAATTGTTTTAATTTCTTAATAAGCCTGTACCTCTGGGCTATAAACTTCCCAAATGCTTCTTAATTTTCTCTCCCTCTACTTAGGTGGAAGAGAATGGCTAGGGGTTGGTGACGCTGGATATCTCCCTTCCCCAAGATCAATTAGGTCCTGACATAACCCCAATAGGTAAGGCTCAGTTAAAAAAAAATCCTCCCGAGGGCATTCCTTGTTAAGAAAACAGAATGCTCTGGCATATTTCAAAATGGTTTGTTTTCCCCTCTTTCATGTCACCAGGACAGAAGTTAAAAGAGGCTTCTGAATTTATGGTATTCATGGAAAGGTCTCCATACTACCACTCTGCAAAAATTACAACCTGAGTTGGTGCTGATCATTTTGCTCTTTCCTCTGTAATTATAAGATACCCTGGACTACCCTGCATTCTGACAATACAACCCCCAAAATCCTATGATCAGAGAGCACTCCTCCTGCCTTGACCATGCATACTCATTCGCTATGATACTTCTCTCTTTATTTTTCTCAGTAGCAATTATTACTATATGATATTACTCACAAACAAATGCAATTTACCTCCCCTCAACTTCACTAGAAGGTTCTGTGAAGTCAGGAACCATGTCAGTTTAGTTAGCTGTTGTATACAGAGCCTAGAATAGTGCCTGCATATAATAGATTTGCAAATATTTATCAAATGGATGATTCCTTCACAAGTGAAAAAGATTTTCAAACAAAGTGACTCTATGTCTAGGATGTCAGTCAGTTTGGATAGTTTTAAGACTCAGCTGACTTATTCTATTTGACTAGCAAATGCGTTCAGTCAAAATGTCATTATGTAGGTATAATTTATATGATAGCTTTTCACTAACATAATTATATGTAAAGTTATTTGCATTTCCCAAAAATACATGCCCAGTGGTAGAGTATACTCAGTCTCTAGGGCACACACACAAAAATGGACAGAATTCACTAAAGGAGGTTTAGTAATATTTTAAATACTATCATATTAATATAAAAATGCTTATTCTATATAACATTTTAAATACTTTAGTAAAATAAAATGTTATGGCTAGAAAATGAAGTACTAAAACCTTAAAAACTTACCTCTGATTGGTACAAATGTGAGTTATTATTTTCTTCTTTATAATTTTTTGTACTTTCTAAATGTTCTACAATGAATATGTATTAATTTTATAATAAGGGGAAATGTTATTTGAAACACAAAATAGTTTAGACTTCTAATGGCAAAAATATGAATCACACAGTAAAATTAAAGATAGAAATATTATGTGGAATAATGTATTATTTCATTTACCTTGATACATAGAACACAAAGGGGGAAGATTTTTGTCACCTCTACACAGATTACTAGTTCTAAAACTGTTTATTTCTCAGGATAATTTTAATTATTATTATATATTTTTTGGTTTTTGATGTAATACTTTTAATTTATGTAATAATTCTTAGGCTTTTTTCTATTCTATATGAATTAAGTAATATTTTATTAATAAAATTTTATTGTTAGAACACTTTCAAATTTGCAGAAAATTATGAGGAGAGTACAGAGATTTTCTGTAAACTGTTTATCTAGTTTCCCATATTATTAACATCTTACATTTGCATAGTACAATTGTTACAATTAATGAACTAATATTTATATACTATTTTTAACTAAAGTCCACATTTTATTTAGATTTCCTTAGTTTTTACCAAATATTTTTTCATTATTGCTGTTTCAGAACCCCATCTAAGATATCACACTACATTAGTTATCAAGCCTCCTTAGGCTACTCTACACTTTGACAGCTATCAGAGTTCTCTTGTTTTGATGACCTTGACAGTTTGGGGAACTATGGATTGGGTATTTTGTAAAATGCCTATTGGGATTTGTCTAATATACCTCTTGTTATCAAACTGAATGTATTAGTCCATTTTCACACTGCTATAAAGAAATCCCTTAGACTGGGTAATTTATGAAGAAAAGAGATTTAATTGACTAACAGTTATGCAGGCTTAAGAGGAGGCATGACTGGGAGGCCTCAGGAAACTTACAATAATGGCAGAAGGCAAAGGGGAAACAAGGCACATCTTACATGATGGCAGGATATAGAGAGAACAATGTGGAGAACTGCCACACACTTTTAAACCATCAGATATCATGAGAACTCATTCACTATTCTGAGAACAGCATGGGGGAATACCACCACCATGATCCAATCACTTCCCACCAGGTCTCTCCCTTGACAGGTGGACACTACAAATCAAGATGAGATTTGGGTAGGGAGACAAAACCAAACTGTATCATTCTGTCTCTGACCCATCCAAAATTTCATGTCTTTCTCACATTTCAAAACACAATCATGCCTTTCCAATAGTCCCCAAAAGTCTTAACTCATTCTAACATTAACCCTAAAGTCCAAGTCCAAAGTGTCATCTGAGACAAGGGAAGTCCCTCTGCCTATAAGCCTATAAAATCAAAAGCAAGTTAGTTACTTCCAAGATGCAATGGAGGTACAGGCATTGGGTAAATGATGCCATTCCAAATGAGATAAATTGGCCAAAACAAAGGGTTACAGGTCTCATGCAAGTCCAAAACCCAATAGGGCAGCCATTAAATCTTAAAGACCCAAAATATCCTTTGACTGCATGTCGCACATCCAGGGCACACTAATGCAAGGGGTGGGCTTCCAAGGCCTTGGGCAGCTCTGGTCCTGTGGCCCTGCAAGGTACAGACCCCTTAGCTTCTTTGACTGACTGGCATTGAGTGCCTGTGGCTTTTCCAGGAGCATGGTGCAAGCTGTCAGTGGATCTGCCATTATGGGCCCTTGAGGACAGTGGCCAGCTTCTCATGGCTCCACTAGGCAGTGCTCCAGTGGGGTCTGTCTGTGGGGGCACTAGACTCACATTTCCCCTCTGCATTGCACTAGCAGAGGCTCTCCATGAGGGCCCCACCGTTGCAGCAGGCTTCTGCCTGGACATCCAGGCATTTCCATATACCCTCTGAAATTGGCAGAGCCTCCCAAAGCTCAACTCTTATATTCTGCACACCTGCAGGCCCAACACCATGTGGAAGCTGCCCAGGCTTGGGGTTTGCACCCTCTGAATCAATGGCCTGAGCTGTATGTTGGCCCCTTTTAGCCATGGCCAGAGCTGGAGTTGCTGGGAAATAGGACACCATGTCCCGAGGTTGCACAGAGTAGTGGGGCCCTGATCCTGGCCCATGAAACCATTTTTCCCTCCTAGCCTCTAGGCTTGTGATGGGAGGGGTTGCCATGAAGATCTCTGAAATGCCCTGGAGACATTTTCCTCATTGTCTTCACTATTAACATTTGGCCCTCACTACTTATGAAAATTTCTGCAGCCAGCTTGAATTTCTCCCCAGAAAATTGTTTTTCTTTTCTCCCACATAGGCTGCAAATTCTCCAAACTTTTATGCCCTGCTCCACTCTTAAACATAAGTTCCAATTTCAGATCATCTCTTTCTTTACGCATATGAATGTACATTTTTAGAAAAAGCCATGCCACATCTAGAACTCTTTGCTACTTAGACATTTCTTTAACCAGACACCCTAAATCATTTCTCTCAAGTTCAAATTTCTGCAGATTTCTAGGGCAGGGGCAAAATGCTACCAGTCTCTTTGCTAAAGCACAGCAAGACTGACCTTTGCTGCAGTTCCCAATAAGTTCCTCATCTCCATCTGAGACCACTTCACCCTGGACTTCATTGTCTATATCACTATCAGCATTTTGGTCAAAGCCATTCAACAAGTCTCTAGGATGTTCAAAACTTTCCCATGTGTTCTCGTCTTCTTCTGAGCTCTCCCAACTCTTCCAGCCTCTGCCCATTACCCAGTTCCAAAATCACTTCCACATTTTAAATTATCTTTATAGCAATACTCCACTTCTTTTGGTACCAATGTTCTGTATTAGTCCATTTTCACATTGCTATAAAGAACTATCTGAGACTCGGTAATTTATGAAGAAAAGAGGTTTATTGACTCACATTTCCACAGGCTTAACAGGAAGCATGACTGGGAGGCCACAGGAAACTTACAATAATGGCAGAAGAGGAAGCAAGGTACATCTTACATGGTGGCAGGATAGAGGGACAGTGAGAGGGTAACAGCCACACATTTTTAAACCATCAGATCTCATGAGAATTTGCTCACCATCACAAGAAGAGTATGGCAGGAAACCACCCCAAAGATTCAATCACCTCCCACCAGTTCCTACCCTTGACACGTGGTGATTACAAGTTGAGACACAATTTATGAGATATGGGTCAGGACACAAAGCCAAATCATATCATTCTACTCCTGGCCTCTCCCAAATCTCATGTCCTTCTCACATTTTAAAACACTGAGGTTATGTCTTTTGGGGAGTAAGACCATACATGTACCATTTTCATTGCATCATATCAATGGCACATACTGTCAACATGATTTATCACTGTTGATGTTTACCTTGATCATCAACTGAGGCAGTAGTTCTCAAATTTCTCCACAGTAAGGCAGCTACTTTTATTCCTTTCTATACTATACATTTTTGAAAAAGAGTCACTATGCATAGCCCTCACTTTAAAACTAGAGAATTGTGCTCCTATCTTCTTGAGAGTGAAGCAGTTACACACATTATTTGGTATTCTTCAAGTTTTGTTTTTGTTCCACCATGTCTTTACTTATTCAATAAGTGAAGATTTATGCATATTTATTTTATATTTTGGCTAAAATTCAATGCTTTTCTTTACTCATTGTTCTATCCATGCCTTTTGAGAATTCTTCCCATTGGATCCTGTGTCTCTTTGACAGAGCCCCACCAGTGTGTATTTATGTATGTATGTATTTGTTTGTGTGTATGTGTGTGTGTGTTTAACCCTCTCATGCTTTAGGTGCTATGAGATGATCCAGGTGCATCGTGCATATTTCCAGCCCCAAACCTACAATCAGTCATTTATCTATGGAACTCTGATTTCTTCTATTGGAACATTGTATTAGAAACTAAGATCTGGGTACTCAGTGTACATTTGTCCAGTGAAATGTCATTTTTTAGACACTCTCAGCTGACAGAGCTAAACAATATATATATGTGCATTCTAATCCATGTATATACAGATATCTATAAACATTACCACATGTACCTATAGTAAGCTAAACGTGACTTATACTGATGTCTCCAATGTAAATCCATTACCACATTGATGATCCTCGCCTTCTCCCTTCATTTATTTGTAAATTCCCCTTCCAACAGTGTGAAAGATGGATCCCACAGTCCACTATCCATTTATGTAATTATTTAACTCCAGCATAAATGTATAGCAGTATCAAAATTGTTAACTACTGGGGAAAAACATTTGTTAACTAGAGTGTAGTGCTTATGCATAGTTCTTTTGCCTAGTCTCAGATTCCATTCATTTCCAAAATTTCTTAAGTAAAAACCTTTTCTCCTAACACTTTCAGTGTGGTTGTTTCATATATTTGAAATAAGTTCAAATTTTTGTCATACATTGCGTTTCATCCCAAGATCTCTGATATTTTTTATATTTCTTTAAAAAATATATTGTTTAACTTTTGTACTGCACTTTCATATGGATTTTGACAAATGTATAATATGTATCTAACATTGTAGTAGTATACTGAATAGTTTCACCACACTGTAAATTCCCTGTACTTTACCTGTACATTTTTTCTCCATTCCTCCTTGCTATCACTGATCCTTTTACTGTCTGTAGATTTATTTGCCTTTTCCAGAATGTCATATAATTGGAATGATAGAATGTAGGCTTTCCAGGCTGGCTTCTTTCACTAAAATAGGGATTTAAGATTCATTCTCATCTTCATATGACTTAATAGTGTTTTTCTTTGTATCACGGAGTAATATTCCATTGCATGAATATACCACAGTTTGTTTATTCATTCATTTTTTGAAGGACATCTTGGTAGTTTCCAGGTTCTGATAATAATGAAAACAGGTTTTATAAACATTCATGTGTAGGCTTTTGGGTGAACATAAGTTTGTAAAAGAGTTGGGTAAATATCTTGCAGCACAATTGCTGGACCATGTGGTAAGACTGTGTTTAGCATTATAAGAAACAGCCTGCTTCAAAACTGGCTGTAGCATTTTGCATTCCCACACACAATAAATGAAAGTTCCTGCTGCTCCACATCCTCACCACCACTTGTTAGTGTTAGAGCATTTTGTATTGTTTTAGTTTTACTCATTCTACTAGGTGTGCAGCAATATCTCATCGTTGCTCTAATTTGAAATTCCCTAATAAAAAATGATGTTAATTATTTTTATATACCTATTTGTCATCTGTATATGTTCTGTGATGAAATTTCTCTTTTTATTTTTAAATCCGTATTTTTTAAGAATTACATTTTAAGACTTATTTCTATACTTTAGGTACAAGTCTTTTTCAGGCATGTATTTTGCAAATATTTATATATTGGCCTGGACTACTATTATCATTCCTTAATGGTGTTGAATTTAATTTGCTGATATTAGGTTAATAATTTCTGCATCTATGTTCATGAGAGATATTGCTCTGGTTTTCTTTGTACTGGGTCTTTTTCTGGTTTTGGTATTAGGGTAGCATCAGCCTCAAAGAATGTTAGAAAGTATTCCTACTGTTTCTGCCTTTTGGAAGAGAAATGATACGTTTAGCAAACATTTAATGAAAAAATATTATTTCTCTGCAATTTCTATTGTATTTTTTTCATTAAATGTTTGCTAAAAGTAAACCTAACTGGTGCTTTCTATTTTGGAAAGTTATTAATTATTGATTCAATTTTTTGAATATACATAGGTATATCCAAAGAAGGTAATCTCCTGTATGAGTTCAGCAGTTTGTAATTTTCAAGGCATTGGCCCATTTCTTATAAAGTACCAATTTAAGAAGCATAATGTTGTTAATATTTCTTTACTATTCTTTTGATGTTTGTGGGACCAGTACAGATAATACATCTTTCCTTTCTGATACTGTGAATTTCTGTATTCTCTATTTCTTCTTGGTTAACCTTCTTACGGGTTTATCAATTTTATGTATCATCCCAAACCAGCTTTGGATTTCATTGATTTTTCTCTATTGTTTTCTGTTTTCAGTTTCATTGATAACCTGCTTCTATTCACTATGTTACTGTTATTTGTTTAACTTATCCAAGGACCATAATCACACAATACATTGTTTCAATTACTCCAAATAAAAAGATGCCTTTTATAATTAATAAGAAAAAATATTTTAATTTTATTTAATGCCTTTAATTTTGCCTCCTCTGATGTTCTTCCTTTCTTTATTTAGATGTGAGTTTCTGAATGATATCATTTTCCTTCCTTCTATATAATTTTTAAAATATTACTTGTAGGGAAGATCTATTGATGATAAATTTCCTCAGATTTTTGTCTGAGAAAGTTGTTACTTTGTCTACAAGTCTGAAGAATAATTCCACTTGATATAAACTTTTAGATTTCATTTTGCTTTTCTTTTAAAACTAAATATTTCACTTCACTGTCTTTTTGATAACATAGTTTTAGAAGGAAAGTCTTCCATTATTCTTTTCCTTTTTCCTGAAAAGTAAGTTTTATTTTGTTTTCTTCTGATGACTTCTTTCAAAATTTTCTCTTTGTCTTTTTTTACTGAAGTTTGAGTTTAATATGCTTAGATAGTTTGGTGTTTATCTTTCTCAGTGTTCTCTGAGCTTTCTAGATCTATGATTTGGTTTGGCCATTAATTTTGGAAAATCCTCAGCCATTATTCCTTCAAATATTTCCTCTGTCCTTTTCTCTCTTTCTTTTCCTTCTGCTGTTCTCATTATATGTAAGTTACATTTATTGATTCTTATATTTTTTTCTAATAATTTTTTTTCTCTTTTCTCTTTGCTTTTCTGTTTGGAAAATGTATAATGATTTATCTTCATGTTGACTTTTGTCAGCTGATGATCCCTTGTAAAGAATTTTTCATTTCTGTTACTATGGCTTTGATTTCTAGCATTTTCCTTTCATGAAGGTTTTATCATTCTGTTTAATTTACCTGTCTGTTCTATTAGGCTCTCTACCTTTTTTTATAGCATACCAAACATATTAGTAACAGTTATTTTAAATTCCTTTATGATTCCAACATCTGTGTCATAGCTGAGTCTTATCTGATGTTTGCTTTGTCTTCAGACCATTTTCTCTTGCCTTTTGTTATGTTTTGTAATTTTTTTTTGGTTGAAAGTCAAATGTGATGCATGAGGTAGGTGTTAGAAACTGAGGTAAGTAGACCTTTACTGTGGGGTTTTATGATAATGTGGCTAGGAGAAGGGCCATGTTTACTGTTTGTTGTAGTTGCAGGTGCCAGAGAATTTGAATGCCTAGAGTGCCCTTGTTTTTGTCTCCCCTGTTGTGTTTAGTATCCCTCCGAACTCTTTAGATAGAGTCTATCTTACAGCTCTTTGAGAAATAACACTGTTATACTGGATCCTTATTGATGTGATGGTAAGGAGTCAGGGAGGAAGAGCATTCTACAGTATCATGATTAAATCTCAGTCTTTTAGTGGATCTTTAGACATAGACTGTAACTTTCACAAGTTACAGTTCTTAGATTTTTTTTTCCACTTAAATGTCACAGAAAGACCAGACGATGCTGGAGTGGAAGGAAAGGCTTCCTTATGCCTTCCTTATCATTAGGTGGCTAAGGCTCCAGTAAAGTCTTACCCTTACAGAGTAAACTTTTGTGTGTGTGTGTGGAGAATACTCTACGAGTATTTAACACTGGCTAATTTTCTCCTTCTCCTCCCAGAACAGAAGATATTTTTTGACTTTTCAACATGTGAATTTAGTGTGGTTCCTGCAAGAAAAGCCCAAGAAAGTATTTGAGGGTTTGGAGTTTTGAGCATCAAGATTGTGGCTCACAGGAATTTCTCGTTCTCATGGTAGTCCACACTCAGCCTCCAACAATAAATTAAAACTATAATTTGAGTGTTCTTATCAGTTTGTGACTCCAGTGGCTTCTTCTCCAGAAAAGGAGATTGAAAGCATGTCTCCATATTTGCCTGTCTCTGTAGATTTCAAGGTAGCAGTGTACTCTGGAAACTCAGTTCTCTCATGTGTCTAGTAAACGTATTTAAAAAGTAAAAGCATTTTACATGTCAGAGCTTCTGATGGTTAATTTCATGTGTCAACTAGATTGGGTTAAGGGATATGCAGATAACTATTAAAATATTACTTCTGGATATGTCTGTGAGGGTGTTTCTGGAAGAGATTAGCATTTCTATAAGTACACTGAGTAAAAAAGATGTGCCCTCACCAATGTGGACAGGTAACATCCAATCCATGGAGGACACAAATAGAACAAGAAGGCAGATGAAGGATGAATTTGTTCCTTCTGCTTGAACTGGGACATCTTCTCCTGCTTTTAGACATCAGAGCTCCTGGTTGGCAGGTCTTTGGATTCAGACCAGGAATTATACCATCATTCCTCTTGATTCCTAGGCCTTCAGATTTAGACTGAATTACACCATTGACATTTATGGTTCTCCAGTTTGAAGACAGCAGGTCATAGAACTTCTTAGCCACCATAATATGTGAGCCATTTCCTGTATGTATTTCTTATTGGTTCCATTTATCTGGAGAACTCTAACTAACACAGAGTTGAAATCAAAAGTCTAATTTATTTTGCTTTAAATCATGCAATCATGAAAAATTTTACTAAAAACAGCCCTTTTTTTTTTCTGAAGGCACAGTGAAGTCTCTATTCTCGTAAACATAAGGATCCATAGATGGGCTTTCCTCTTCTAAGGCTACAGTGGAAAACCATGTTCCAGGAGAACTATGAGTCCTGGAGTCATTCTCAAGTCTCCTGGAAACCCCCACACTTGAAAATATAAAATTGATATCATCATCCTCCAAGCTTTTGTGTCACTGCTTTTAAAAGTAGTAATATATATGCCACAATATGTCTCATTCTAAAGGTTGAAAATTTTTATGCTATGACTATAATGACATCATTCTGCCTCCCACAGAAGGCTTTTGCTTGGAGAATTCAGCAAGAGAACAAAATTAACAGGAAACGTCACTTTCACACACACAGATGGAAAAATGTTAACATCTCCTGAATTCTATGACAATCTCCTAGATGAGAACATATATGTCACTATAACGTACCAACGATGTGCAAACACATCTTATGAGCAGGTGCTAAACTGAGGTCACTGCTGAAAGATGGAAGTTTTGGCAGCACTGAGAACAAAAGATTCTTCCTAGGTGCAATTTCAAGCTAAGCAATAAGAATCATGTGTAAGAAATTTTCCAGGCAGGATAAAACTTCGGGATGCTTTGGTGACATTATATGAAGAGGCCTTCTATTCTGTTTCACCTTCATTTCACAGATCATGCAGAAATCTTACTCCTTACTTAAAGATTTTTTTGGAATAAAATTAAACATTTTTATGAAAACACTTAAATAATATTGTGATTGTTTCAATATAAAAAAGAAATATGTGACCTTTGCCCTCCATGAAGCCTGACCTAACAATGAATTACGAAAACTGTGCAGAAATATCTGGCAGATTCATTTTGCTCAAATTTCCCTCTGTGCCTCTGCACCTCTAAAATGCATTTCCATGTTGCCAATATGCTGAGAATAAAGAATTACTTAAATTTGTTCAGAATAACAGTTGAAATCATACACAGTCAGTTCTATATCTAGAAATAATGTTAACATGGTTTGTATATACAAGATAGAGTGAATATTCTTTTCTTTTTCATAAGTAATCCTAAGAAGGTTTACTCTGAATGTTCACAGAGCTGTGGAGTGAGAATAAGAAGTCTTTGTTATATTTGTGAAAACGTAAGACAAATGAGATCTACAAAATTTTATAGTGAGAAGAATGATATTCTTGTTGATAGCATAGGAGAGATATGAGACTATTAAACATTAATAGCCTATCAAGCTGAGTCATTGTTAAGAGAATTGAGCACAGAATCAAAATATTACCCTGCTCCAATTTGTCTTTCAAGTACCACCACACATACACACACACACACACACACACACATACACACACACACACCATACAAATAAGTATACAAATATCCTCTTCTAGTAATCAGCTACGCTAATTATCTCCCCTCTATTGCCTTTGCAATTTGTTCTTTTGCTCCTGTCTCCTTTTTTGCTAGATTGAAGAAAACTTCAGTCTGGCAAAGCATTTTCCTCAACTGTACTTACTTTTCAATTTATAGCCCTAACTTCTTCTTTTTGTAACTCTTTCTTGTACTCTTAACGTCTGACATTGTGGGAAATTTATTATTATTAGACAATTAAATATACATTGCATCCACAGAATGGTGGGGATTTCTGGGTTTTGACTTTTTTTAACTTTTCCCTTTTAAGTGGATCTCAATCCATATATGTCTGCTCTTAGAGGCACATGATAAAAGTCATTCTTCTACCACTTCCCTCTCATTTTCCATGCTTCCTCAATGCCCCACACACCCAGTAACATAAATACTGTTTTCTCGAATTTCATTATCATGTGATAGAACACCAGGAATAAGAGGGAGCTGTGAGAGATGAGGTCAGAACGATAGTAAGGTTATAGGAGTTTGGACTTTTCTCTCCAGGTCAATATACTCTCAAGTATATTGAAAAATATACTTGAGACAATAGGTTGAATATACTGCAAAACAATAGCTTGAAAAAAATAATAGGTACAGTTAAAATTGTTCATAATCACATGATTATGATGTTATTAGGCTGATCACATTTTAACAATTTCCTCTACTAGAGAGAGCGCTTTAGAACCAATTTACCCTGTGGCTCTCCCAAGAATATAGTATATAGCATTTGTCATGAAACCCTTTGGCATTTTTTACAATATACATTGGAAACATGCTTTAGACAATGGAGGTCACAGAAATATTTATCTTGTTATTTTAAAGATTACGTCGATGGCAGCACATAGGATGATTTGAAGGTATTACAAATAGGCTAAATATCACCACATCTGTTAAACAAGCAGCAATGGGATAAAGCAAGCAACAGGACTGTTGAAGAGTTACTTTCAACATTATAGGTAAGAAAAATGGTGTTCTGAATAAGATGGTGCCATAGGCAATGGCAATGAAAAGGAGGAAGAGATTATTAAGAGCTTTTAAGGAAGCAGACTTAACAGAACTTATTTGACTATAGTTACAGGATGAGGGAAGAGCCCAGAGCAGGGCCCTGATTTCTGACACAGGAGCTGACTAAAGGACCATAGCATGATGTGGACATTCAAATCCGAAGGAAACTGGAGGATAGTAGAAGAAGGATGGTTTCAAGGAGGGGTGCTACGATGTGAGAAGCATGTGAAAAAGGGGTGAGAAAACTTCCCTACAGTTTTGCATGGAACTGTGCTTGCTCTAAAGGGCATAGGTTTTCATGTCATGTGGCTAAGTAGAGTGGATAATTATCTCATATAATTTATTTTTTCAGCAATTATGTCTAATTTCTTTCATTGGTATTTGGTCCTATATAAATTTGATGGATACATTTTGTTGCTACTAAAGCTAAGACTGGACTCAGGTCTGGTACTGTTATTCTCTGTGTCAAACTCCTCAATTGACCCAATTACCATCAAACAAATGAACAATCCTTCTTCTCTAAGTGAGGCTTGAAACTATGGTTGTCTCTATTTCTCCCTTCATATTTCCTTTCTACTTTTTCACCTTTTATAATGTTCTCATATCCAGAAGACTCCAAAACAACCCTGAAAGACACAAATGTAGAAATGAACAAGTGGAAAGACATACCATTACTTTGGGTGGGAAGAATTAATGTGTTAAATATGCAGTCTCCATAAAAATACCATTAGTTTTCATTTTCTTTGAAGCTCAACAGAGTTCAGTTTGAAAAAAAGAAGGAAAACCCTGAAATAAAGGATAATCTTAAAAAAGAAAACAGTAAGAGTATTCTAGCCCTAAAAGTTGTCTACACATATTATGAACCTCCTTTAAATAATTAATTAATTAAGATGGAGTTTCACTCTTGTTGCCCAGGCTGGAGTGCAATGGTGCAATCTTGGCTCACCGCAACCTCCGCCTCCCAGATTCAAGTGATTCTCCTGCGTCAGCCTCCCGAGTAGCTGGTATTATAGGCATGGACCACCACCCAAGGCTCATTTTGTATTTTTAGTAGAGACGGGGTTTCTACATGTTGGCCAGGCTGGTCTTGAACTCCCGACCTCAAGTGATCCTCCGGTCTCAGCCTCCTAAAATGCTGGGATTATAGGCGTGAGCCACTGCACCCAGCCAAACCCTCCTATAATTAAGACAATATTGAATCTGTGTATGAAGAGACAGACAAGCGGCACAATACAGAGAGAAGCACTATTTACAGTGACTTTAAAACACAATAACTTGACTGTGTATCCTTGGTTGGATATATTCTAAGACTCAAAAACTTTAAAATAATTAATATAGTTTGTGAATTATATTTGTAGATGTCAGTGATATGTTGTTATTATGAGACTTGTATGTGTAGTAAGGGAAAGACAAATAAGGATTTATGAGTATGGTTAAAGGCCAGGATTGCTGACATGAGAGAAACAGGAAATAAAAGTAAGATAAAGGTAAAAAATCACATACTCTTGAATTTGAATTGGAAACATCTTTATAAAGCCATAATAAATTTTGTATTTCTAAATACACATTTCTTACGTTCGTCCTCTGGAAATATATATATATATATATATATATATATATATATATATTTTTATGTATGTCTATATGTATGTATATATGTCTATATGTGTATATATAGACATACAATTTCCAATACTATAGTAATGAGCACCTCTAGCACTCAAATTGTAATTTCTAAATATCATTTCATAATGCAAGTAATAAAGACTCCTTGGAGCAATAGATGATTCCGAGTTCTGGGTAGGAAATTTAAGATGATCCCGGGGCATCGTATCATACAAGAATGTGAGAAAACTCTCAAAGGCTCCATGGCTACATCAAAAAGCCTCAGAAGTCAACTTAAATAAGGATAATTGCAACAGATTGAAATATACCAAACACATTCTAATCCATGAGCTCATAACAGTTCTTTAAAAATGAAGAAATAAAACTCATTGGTCAACTTTGGAAGATGTTAGGAAATCAACTTAGGAAGATGCTAGGGAATCAACTTATCAGTTTGCAAACTGTTTTATAAAGAGCAATAGGCATCTGAATTTTCTAAGTGAGCTATAAATCAATGTAATCAAATTATTGATGAAAAGTTTCCTGTTATAGTAGTATTCCAGTTAATAAATGATTGAAGTAGAATATTGCCATTTTGTAATGACTGCTATAATACCAATGAGGAAACAAAAGACAACAAAAGATCATATTCCTCTAATAGTACATAACACAACTTATAAACAATTTATTTTGGTTTTCTGTTTCTGTTTTTTTGTTTTTGTTTTTCGGTTTTGTTTTTTTTAGACAGGGTTTTGCTCTGTTCACCTGGACTGGAGTGCAGTGGCAAGATCACAGCCTCGACCTTCTGGGCTCAAATGATTCCCCCATTTCACTCTCCAAAGAAGTAGCTGGCACTAAGGGTACATGCCATGTTCAGCTATATATAATTTTTTTTTTTTTTTGATACAAGGTTTACCATGTTGCCCAAGCTGGTCTCGAATTCCTGGGCTCAAGCGATCTACTGTCCTTGGTCTCCCAAAATGCTGGGATTATAGGCATGAGCCATAGTGCCTGGCCCAGTTCTGGCCAAAAAAATTTGAACCCAAATCTGTTCAAGATTTTAAATTCAACCACCATTTTCAGGAATACATAGGAAACAGAAATGCACAGCAAATCCTACCCTGAGTATGTAGTCAGCAAAATAGAGACTGTGTTTCAAGAAAAAAGAGGTGAAAGATGAAACTGAAGATTTAAAGAGATTTCAGAGACATTGACCAACTGAAGTGAATGGGCCTTATTTGGACAATAATTCAAATAAATTAATTATAAAGAAATTTTGCATAAAAATTGAGGAAATCTAAACACTGTATGTTTGGGATTGTTAAAAATTTATTGATTTTTTAGGTATGAAAATGGTATTATGGTTGTTTGTTTTTCATTATTCCTTATCTTTTAGAAACTTATATTAAATAAATAGGTGAAGTGAAATGATGATTGGCTTCAAAAAATCTGAAGGTAAAGTAGGTAGGCAAGAATAAAGATAAAATAAGATTAGTCATGAATTGATAATTTTTGAAGCTGAGTGGTGAATATTTGGGGGTTCATTATATTCTCTTTAATATTGTTTGAAATTTTTCCTAGTAAAATATAAGAGAAAGAAATTCATATTATTCCATTCATCTGATTTCTTACATCAGGTTCTCCTTTTCCTGTATTAAAAAAATATTGCCATCACAGTGGTCTCTTCAACCAGAATTTTAACCCTAAGTTTCACCTTGAACATGCTCATTATGTTCATTCTTTAAATCTTAAAACACAACTTTCTACAAGCAACTACTTTGTTCTAAACATATAAGTGGTTCCCCACTTTCCTCAAAATAAACCTTAGTTTATTCTTTATTTGTAGTAAAGTATCTTATTTTTAAAATACCTTAAAATCTGTTTCTATCCAGCTATCTGAATATTTATTTTATTTTTCCTTATGAACTCTATGGTTTGGTCAAAACACTTTTATTTGTATACTGGTCTACTTGTCCTTAGAAGAGGTCATAGGAACTTCCTCTTCTACTCTTGTAGTACCTCCTGTCTCAGTAGGTACATTTATATTTATCTGAATGTGTTTCTTCCTCAAAGACCAATTCAAGTGTCACTTCTCCATGAAGCTTTTTCTAAAGACATTTTGGGCTATGAACAATTCTCTCTTTAAACTCCAGGATAAATTATTTCCTTAATACTCATTTTATCACATGCTCCTCTACATAACTAGTGTTATTTTAATGCATGTATTTTACTTTTTCGATGTCGGGGACTATACCAGATTTGTATGTATTCAAGAACCTACTGCAGTATCTTACATAATAATTTTCCAACAAGTGTTTGTTGATGTTGTGGTTGTCATTGCTGCCATTACTGTCTTTGGGGGTTGTGATGGTGATGATTGTGATGGTAATGATAATGATGATAAAGGAAGTTCATTTGACAATAGCTGTCTGCATCCCAAAATTTTTCATTGAGATGACCTTGCTTCTAGATACTTACGGTTAAATTTGAGAGTATTAACTCATAGAACTAAAACTTCAACTTTCCTATGGTCCTCAGAAGTCCAATTCATGTGTTTTAATAACTTAGTTTTCATAATCAAGATGATTTAAAACATGCAAGTAAGCAAATGAAAGACAAACAAAATTTAATTTTCAAAATTCTTCATTGACTTTCTACTTCTCAGAGGAAAAACTACAAATGTCTTGGTATAGCATCAAAATTTTACAGTCTGCTCTAAAATCCAATATCAAATTTTATTCTCATTGTTTCCCTTAAGGCATACTCTACTTCAGTTAAAATCATCTAATTTTATGTATCTTTGGAATTATTCCTATATTGGCATTAAACTTCCTTAATTTAGATCTTCCCAATTTCTTAGATTGTTTCAATCCCTTTTCTAAAGGAGCACCTGGCCTCTAAGTGTATACTTTCCAGTTCACGCTTCATCCTTCACTGAAGCCCAAGAAGGCTTAACCCTGTTTAAAATTCTTCTGTGACTGTCTTAGATGTAAAGGCTAAATGCTTTAACCTAGTGTTCTGGACCCTTTAAATGATTGTATTACTTCAATACCTACTGTATGTTTGGGACTTACTATAGAGTATAAACACTATACACCCAGTCCTATGAGCTATTGTCTAATGAGGGGGAAATTGTTATAAACCAACAGACATAAACATGTGATCAAGAACAAGAGCTATGACATGCGCATGCGTGTCATATGACACACACACACACAAATACATGCCATGAGAAGGAAATTTAGAAAAACATATTTAGATTGAAGATCAGAAGAAGCCTTTCTACTGAAGTAACATTTAGGTTGGTTCCTTTATGTGCAGAAAAAGTTACCTGAGATAAACTTTGAGAAGGCTCTGAAACTTCACAGAGCAATGAAGTCACAACATACACCATCTGTTTGTGTTTATTAGCTGCTTAATCAAATATTAAGTTTTAGAAAAACTGATGATAGGGACTCTTTATGTAAATTATGATGACCCTTAGTATTATACACTACAAGTATTTTTCTGGTCTGCTATGTATCTTTTATTGTTATACATATTTTTCCATCAGAAGTTTAAATTTTTCAACAGTCTTTCATAGGTCTATGGCTTTGTGTTTCCTGCTTTCCCCAACCACAATATTATTACAAATATTCATTTGTCTTTCCTTTCATACTTCCAGAGTTCTCTTTTTTACATTTAACTCTTGCATCCATCTGATTCTATGTTTTACATAAGGCATAAGGGGGACCTAACTTGTTTCCTATGTGGTTAGCCATTTTTTTAAATCCCCATTTATTGAATAACAATAATTAGCATTTATTGTGGTTTACTATGAGCCAATACTCTGCCAAATGCTTTACATTTATTATTTCTGTTACTTTTCAATGTAAGTATGATTATACTCCCCAATTTTCAGATAAGGGAACCGAAGGACAGTTTAGTGATTTGCTCAAGGTAATACAGCTATTAAGAATAAGAGCTGATTTGGAACCAACAAATATAAGCCAAGATTTCAGTCTCTTCACAATCACATTGTACTTCCAAATCTTTTCCCTTGTTCATAGATTTGAAAGATTTTTTTATCATAGAATAAATTTGTATCATACAAATATATAACTATATATATTCCTACTTGGGCTGTTTCTGGACTTAAACACTCTATATATGTACTTATACATGCAATAATTTTAAGATGATTACAGAACTCATAGTTAGTTCTGTTTGCTCCATATTTCTATGATTCTATTAGTTGATTCCTTCATTTCACTAAATTATCTTTGA